>NC_029772.3:51480303-51513626 GCF_000817695.3 Arachis duranensis | reverse complement strand
GGGAAAGAAATAAAGTGATTTTTGAAAAAGATTTTGAAATTAGAAATCAAAAAGATTGAAAATTATTTGGAAAAAGATGTGATTGAGAAACAATTTAAAGAGATTTGATTTTTAAAATTAATGACTTGGCTAACAAGAAATTTAAAGGGTATGATTCAAACATTAAACATTTCTTAACAGAAAAGGCAACATACTTAAAATGTTGAATCAAATCATTAATTGTAGGCAAGTATTTTTGAGAATGGAAAGAAATTGATTTTGAAAATATATGATTGAAAATATATGGTTTGAAAAAGATTTGATTTTGAAAAATTATGAAAACTTGAAAAAAAATTTGAATTAAAAACAAAATCTTCCATCTTGTATCATCCTGGCATTAAACGCCGAGAATGGTATCCATTCTGGCGTTTAACGCCCAAAATGCTACCCTTTTGGGCGTTAAACGCCCAGCCAGGTACCCTGGCTGGCGTTTAAATGCCAGTCTTCCTTCTTCACTGGGCGTTTTGAACACCCAGCTTTTTCTGTGTAATTCCTCTGCTGCATGTTCTGAATCTTCATTTCTCTGTATTATTGACTTGAAAAGACACAAATTAAATTTTTTTTTAATTTTTAATGATGAGGAATAATGAAAATGCCACTAAGATCAAATAAACAATGCATGCAAGACACCAAACTTAGAAGTTTGTATACTATTGACACTAACAAATTGAGAATGCATATGAGAAACAACAAAACACTCAAGACAAGAGAATTTAAAGATCAGAGCAAGGAAATCATCAAGAACAACTTGAAGATCAATGAAGAACATAGTGCATGTAATTTTTGAAAATTAGAAGAATAAAGACATGCAATTGACACCAAACTTAAAATTAGACACTAGACTCAAACAAGAAACATAAAAATATTTTTTATTTTAAGATTTTATAATTTTTTTGGATTTTTTGATAATTGAGTGGAAAAGAAAATAAGGATATCAAAATTCTTAATAAGAATTTCCAGGAATCATGCAATATTAGTCTAAAGCTTTAGTCTAAAAAGATTAGACATGGCTAGCCAAACTTCAGTAGGACATTACATTCAAGAGCTAAATTGATAAGCTTCAGCAGGTCATTACATTCAAGAGCTAAATTGATGAGAATCAATCAGCTTTAGTGATGATAAAAACATCATCTGAAACTCTAGAATTCATTCTTAAGAACTCTAAAGAACAAAATAAAATAAAATTACCTAATCTAAGCAACAAGATGAACCGTCAGTTGTCCAAACTCGAACAATCCCCGGCAACGGACAATCACCGGCAACGGCGCCAAAAATTTGGTGCACAAAATTGTGATCATCAATGGCGCCATCGACATGGTACGCTCAATTGCAATCTCAATTCTTTATCACAACTTTGCACAACTAACCAGCAAGTGCACTGGGTCGTCCAAGTAATAAACCTTACGGGAGTAAGGGTCGATCCCACGGAGATTGTTGGTATGAAGCAAGCTATGGTCATCTTGTAAATCTCAGTCAGACGGATTCAAATGGTTATGGAGGATTAATGATTAAAAGATAAATAAAACATAAAATAAAGATAGAGATACTTATGTAATTCATTGGTGAGAATTTCAGATAAGCGTATGGAGATGCTTTGTCCCTTCCGTCTCTCTGCTTTCCTACCGTTTTCATCCTATCCTTCTTACCCCTTTCCATGGCAAGCTATATATTGGGCATCACCATTGTCAATGGCTACAGTCCCGTCCTCTCAGTGAAAATGTTCAACGCGCTCTGTCACAGCACGGCTATTCATCTGTCGGTTCTCGATCATGTCGGAATAGAATCCAGTGATTCTTTTGCGTCTGTCACTAATGCCCCACAATCGCAAGTTTGAAGCTCGTCACAGTCATTCAATCCCTGAATCCTACTCAGAATACCACAGACAAGGTTTAGACCTTCTGGATTCTCAAGAATGGCTGCCAATTGATTCTAGCTTATACCACGAAGATTCTGATTAAGGAATCCAAGAGATATCCACTCAATCTAAGGTAGAACGAAGGTGGTTATCTGGCACACGTTCATAGGTGAGAATGATGATGAGTTTCATGGATCATCACATTCATCAAGTTGAGGAACAAGTGATATCTTAGAACAAGAATAAGCTAAATTGAATAGAAGAACAATAGTAATTGCATTAATACTCGAGGTACAGTAGAGCTCCACACCTTAATCTATGGTGTGTAGAAACTCTACCGTTGAAAATACATAAGAACAAGGTCTAGGCATGGCCGAATGGTCAGCCTCCCAAAGAGGGTTCAATCATAAAAACATGATCAAAAGATGATCCGAAGATTGAAAGATCCCCTAAATACAATAGCAAAAGGTCCTATTTATAGAGAACTAGTAGCCTAGGGTTTACAGAAATGAGTAAATGACGTAAAAATCCACTTCTGGGCCCACTTGGTGTGTGCGACGCCGGGAATTCTGAAGCTGACTTAGAACGCCTATTTGGGCCATCAAATCTCAGGCAAAGTATGGACGATTATATATTTCTGAAAAGCCCTGGATGTCTACTTTCCAACGCAATTAAGAGAGCGCTAATTGGGCTTTTGTAGCTCCAGAAAATCCACTTTGAGTGCAGGGAGGTCAGAATCCAACAGCATCTACAGCCCTTTTCAACCTCTGAATCAGATTTTTGCTCAGGTCCCTCAATTTCAGCCAGAAAATACCTGAAATCACAGAAAAACACACAAACTCATAATAAAGTCCAGAAAAGTAAATTTTAAATAAAAACTAATAAAAATATAATAAAAACTAACTAAAACATACTAAAAGCATATTAAAAATAATGCCAAAAAGCGTATAAATTATCCGCTCATCACCACTCCTATCCTTAATTTCTAAATCAAATTCTTGCAGTAGCAGTATCCAACGTATTAGCCTTGGTTTAGACTCCTTTTTAGCTAATAAATATTTTAGAGCTGAATGGTCTGAGTACACTACTACCTTAGTACCAAGTAAATAGGCTCGGAATTTATCCAGAGCAAAAAACAATTGCTAGAAGCTCTTTTTCTGTAGTAGTATAATTAGACTAAGCAGCATCTAAAGTCTTAGATGCATAAGAAATTACAAAAGGATCCTTACCTTCGTGCTGAGCCAGTGCTGCTCCTACTGCGTGATTGGAAGCATCACACATGATTTTAAATGGCTGGCTCCAGTCTGGTCCTCTCACAATTGGAGCTTGAGTCAGGGCGATCTTCAGCTTATCAAATGCTTGTATGAAATCCTCACTGAACTCAAACTCAATATCTTTCTGCAGTAGTCTGGATAAAGGCAATGCAACCTTACTGAAGTTCTTAATAAATCTTCTGTAAAAACCTGCGTGGCCAAGGAATGAATGAACTTCCCTCACGGAGGAGGGGTAAGGTAAACCAGAAATAACATCTACCTTTGCTGGATCTACAGAGATACCAGTACTAGAAACAACGTGTCCCAGAACAATACCTTGTTTGACCATAAAGTGACATTTTTCAAAATTTAAAACAAGGTTTGAACTAACACACCTATCTAAAACTCTAGATAAACTATCCAAGCAAAGGCTAAATGAATCACCATATACGCTAAAGTCATCCATAAAAACTTCCATACAGTTCTCTATGAGATCAGAGAAAAGACTCATCATACACCTTTGGAAAGTAGCTGGTGCATTGCATAGGCCAAAGGGCATTCTCTTATAAGCATAAGTTCCAAAAGGACATGTAAAAGTAGTCTTTTTCTGATCTTCAAGAGTTATATGGATTTGAAAGTAGCCTGTATAACCATCTAAAAAGCAATAATGAGATTTACCTGACAGGCGATCAAGCATCTGATCAATAAAAGGTAAGGGGTAGTGATCCTTGCGAGTGGCTTGGTTTAGACGCCTATAGTCAATGCAAACTCTCCATGAATTCTGCACTCTGGTTGTCAGAAGCTCTCCAAGCTCATTCTTCACTGTTGTTACTCCAGACTTCTTGGGCACTACTTCTACTGGACTGACCCATTCGCTATCTGAAATGGGATAAATGATATCTACTTCAAGTAGTTTGGTTACTTCTTTCTTAACAACTTCTAAGATGGTGGGATTCAATCTTCTTTGAGGCTGACGGACAGGCTTTGCTCCTTCTTCTAAGGATATTCTATGTTCACAAACTTGAGGACTGATGCCTACTATATCTGCCAAGCTCCATCCAATTGCTTTCTTATGCTTCCTCAACACACTAAGCAGTTGTTCTTCCTATTGGGAAGTGAGCTCCTTTGCAATGATAATTGGAAACTTCTACTTATCCTCAAGGTAAGCATACTTGAGGTGTGAAGGAAGGGGTTTTAATTCTAATTTCTGCTCATGGCTAGGCTTTGGATCTTCTGGAGCTAATGATAAAGGCAAGGCATCCTCATTTTATTCAGAGAATGTCCCCACACTTGGACCTTGCTCCATGTGCTTCTCTTCTATTTCCTCCTGGTGAACTGCAGCTACAATCTCATTAATAATGTCGCATTGGAATACTGAATGATCTTCTGGAGGATACTTCATAGCTTCATTCAGATTGAAGCTCACTGCTCGGTCGTCTATCTCAAAGGAATAGGTTCCTGAAAAGGCATCCAGCTTGAACTTTGAGGTCTTCAAGAAGGGTCCTCCAAGTAGGATGGATGACGGCTTTCCTGAGTCATTTTGGGGCATCTCCAAGATATAGAAGTCAATGGGAAATATGATCCCCTTAATGCTCACCAATACATCTTCAGCAATTCCAGCCACTGTAATAATGCTCTTATCTGCTAACACAAAACGAGCTACCGACCTTTTTAAGGGAGGGAGCCTCAAAGCATCATATATAGACAAAGGCATAATACTCATGCACACTCCTAAATCACACATGCAGTCAGAAAAAACTACACCTCCAATGGTATAGTTAACCATACATGGACCTGGATCACTACATTTTTCAGGTATATTCCTCATTAAAGAAGTTTCGAATAGTTTCGAATTTATTAATTTTATCTTTATGTATGCACAAATCTTTTAGAAACTTTGCATATTTAGGTACCTGCTGAATAACATCAAAAAGGGGAACAGTTACCTCGACCTTTTTGAATATTTCTACCATTTTGGGATCAAGTTCCATCTGCTTTCTGGGCTTCCTTGCAAGTTGTGGGAAGGGAATAGGGAGGGTGTTGTTTGCCGCTTCTGCATCCTTTGGTGTTTCATTCTGTGGTTGAGCTGCTTCTTCTTCAACTATGTTCTGTACGTCCTCTTCCTCTTCAGCATCTTCCACTTCCACCACATCTTCAGCTGGGACGTGTACTGTTGAGCTTGGCTCATCCTGGTTCCTCTCATGCAATGTGGTTCCGAACCACAAAGTGATGGCATTGATGCCACCCTTGGGATTAGGTAGGGGTTGAGAAGGAATTTCACTGGAGCTTGAAGGTTTATTGGTGGAACTAGGTGGTGAGTCTAACCCAGAGACAAGAGCTCGTAAAGTGGCGGTTAGACCATTCAAAGTAGAACTCAGCTGTGTGTGCATGTCTTGTTGTCCTTGTGCGAGAGAACGAAGCATCTTGTCATTTGATGAAGAATTAGAATAAGTGATTTTAGGTACTTGAGGTTGGTTGTGCTATGGTCCTTGAGACTGTCTTTGGTGAGGGGCTCTGTAAGGTTGGTTCTAATTCTGCTGTCTGTTGTTGTTATTGTTATTCTACCTCTGCTTTCCATTGTTATCTCTGCCTCCTCTGTTATAATTGTCCCTCCAACCATGGTTAGAATTGTCTCTCCAACCTTGGTTGGAATTGTCCTGCCATCCATGGTTGTAGTTGCCACGTTGGTTGTAGTTGCCACCTTGATTCTATCCTTGATTTGGGCGGTCATAGAAGTTGTGAGTGGCTACCACAGTGTTATCTTCCTGTTGGAGCTATGGACATTCATCAATATAATGACTATAATCGGCATAGATTCTGCATACTCTTTGTGGAACCAACTGTTGGCTTTATTGTGGTGGGGGAGGCTGAGCTTGTTACGCTTGTTGTTGATTCAGCTGCATCTATTTCAGTAGGTTGGTCATTTCACATATACTCTGGGTCAGAGTAGTAGTCTCCTTGCAGAAAGAAACTTCAGCAACAGCTTTTGAGTGGCTGTGCCTATGCCTGTGATTCCTAGTGGACTTAGCTTAGTCGCTGATCAATTCTCATGCTTCATCTTCGGTCTTGTACTTTTTCATAGAACCATTACTAGCACCTTCCAATGTGGTCTTATCCTGAGGCTTCATGCTTTGTGTGAAGTAGCTGATCAACACCATCTTGTTGATCATGTGATGGGGGCATGCGTCCATGAGATTGTTGAAGTGCTCCCAATATTTGTAGAGAGTCTCGGATTCACCTTGAATGATCATAGAAATTTCTTTCCTCAATCTATCAATAACTTTAGCTGAAAAGTATTTTTTCAAAAATTCTCTTCTAAGCGTATCCCAGTTAGTAACAGTCGCTTCAGGTTGGGTGTAGTACCATTCCCTTGCCTTTCCCTCAAGAGAAAACGGGAAGGCGGTTAACAGAATATGAGTTTCATCCGCACCATGACGCCTAACAGTAGAACAGTCTGTCTGGAAATTCCTAAGGTGCTTAATAGGCTCTTGAGCAGGTAAGCCATGAAACTTGGGCAACAAGTTGATTAGTGCAGTTTTCAGTTCAAAATCTGCAACCACCATTGGGTGATGCACTTGATACGGCTGCAGTGTAAAATCTGGGGCTCTAGCCTCCTGGAGAGTAATCCTCCTAGGTTCTGCTATGTTACCTGCACGTGAATCAACTGAATCAGTAGTAAATGAGCTTGTTTTGCTCTCATATGGCGGTTTAGATTTGCCCTCAGATGAGACTAGAGAATCGATAACAATCACTTCAACACCCTCAGAGGCTAACCAACGTCGAGCTTGCTTGATACGTGAAAGAGTTCTTTCAATTTCAGGATCAAATGCGGCTAAGCTCAGATTAGGAAATAAACACATCATTCAATGAGAAAAACATAGAGCTCATGGTAACAAAACAAAATAAAATAAAATGCAAATAAATAAATTCCAACCAATGAATTAGCACACTATTGTAACTCCCCGGCAAAGGCGCCAAAAATTGACGGAGGCGGAAATTGACCGATTAAGAACTTAATGGAATATATACGTTGCAAGCACAGTTCTTAACCAGTGAAAATCCACTTATCAATTTAAAAGGGGTTGTCACAAAATTAGAAGAAAAATACTGGGAGTATGAATCCCAGGTCGTCTCCCAATGAGTTGACAAAAGAGTGCAGCTTATTGGTCAGAGGTTTTCCAAGAAATTGAGTTTGAGAAATAGGAAAATAAATAAGAGAATTTATATAATTTAAATAAAGTTCTTGACCGGGAGAAGATTAATTGAAAGTTCTATCCTTGTTGGATTTTTCTCAAGATCAATTGATAATTGGTAGTTGTTTCTACTTAGTTATCCTTTACTAAATAAAGGAAGGTCAAGTAAGTTAGAAGTCAACTTCTATTCACAAGTTCTAATCCTCTCCCTTGGGAAGGATTAGCATCAGTGACTAGAGATTCAACCAATAATAAATCCAATTACAATTTGACTCTTGAGTATTCCAACTCAAGGTTCTCCTTTTAATCAACTCCCAATCAAGTTGGGAAACTACTCCATTATCATAAATGTAGACTTCATAAAATAAAAAAGGGAAAATAAATAAAGACATGATAAACAATAATCAAAAGATCAATTAAAAATAAAAATAGTTCTTGTATTAATAAACTCTAAAAATAATTCAATTGTAACTCTGGACAAATTAAGGATATGAAAGAGTAAGTAAAAAATAAGAAAACAAACTAGAATGACGAAATCTTGGCGGAGGTAACAACTCTTCTCAATATCCAAATCTAAAAGCAAAATGAGAATTCTAAGAATTATGAATGTGTAGTGTGAAAACCTAGACGAGGATTAAAATTAGATCTAAAAACTAAAAACTATCCTAATGAGAATCTCATATGAGTCTCTGCATGTTCCCCGACTTTAGTCTGTGTTTCTGGGCCGAAAACTGGGTCAAAACGCGGTCCAAAATTGCTCCCAGCGTGTTCTGTTAATTCTGCAGATCGCGCATGTCACGCGTACCCGTCGTCCACGCGTGCGTGTAATTCAGCATTTTTCCTCGTCACGCGTACGCATCGTCCACGCGTTCGCGTCATCCGTGCAGATTTCAATCCACGCGTTCGCGCCAGGCACGCGAACGCATCACTGCGATTTTCTCCATTTTGCGCGGTCGTGTGAGCCATGCGTCCGCGTTAGTGTTCACTGGACATCTCATTGATTTCTTGTGTTCCTTCTATTTTTGCAAGCTTCCTCTCCATTCTCTAAGCCACTCCTGCCCTATGAAACCTGAAACACTTAACACATGGATCATGGCATCGAATGGTATAAAAGAGAATTAAAATACACAATAAAAATATCTCTAGGAAACAAGTTTACAACCATGGAACAACTTTGGGAAGGAATTGTAATATCGTGCTAATCGTATGAATAAGTGGGTGAAGACTTGATAAAACCACTCAATTAAACACAATATAAATCATAAAATAATGATTTATCAAGGCACTAATATTTAAACTACATAAGAGGCTTCTCAATCTCAACCTCAAGAACCCCCAATGAATACCGCAACTACTAATGAAGGAACAACAAACTCTACAAGTGGTGTTCGAAAGAGGAAGTTAACCTTCGAAGTGTGAAATCACTTCAAGACTGTGAAAATCAAGGGAAAATTAAAGGCTAAATACAATTATTACAAATTGAAGCTACTTGGTGACCCAAAACAAGGTATTTCGCACTTACGTGATCACCTCAAAAGCTGCAAGCTCCGCACCACTGAGATATAAGACAATGTATGATGAAGACAATTCCAACAACTAGTGGGGAAACAGTTGTGGTTGGTGCGTATACCTTCGACCATGAAAATGCAAGGAAAGAGTTATCAGTTATGGTTTGTCTTCATGAGTATCCGCTATCTATTGTGGACCATATTGGGTTTCGACAATTTTGCAATGCTTTGCAACCTCTCTTCAAGGTGATTACTCGCAACACTTTAAAGAGTGACATCTTGAAGCTCTACAATGATGAGAGATCGAAGACAATGAATGTCCTTGAGCGTAATAAAAGTCGAGTTGCAATTACGACTGATATGTGGACAGCAAGCAACTAAAACAATGGTTATATGGCTATCACGGCTCATTACATTGATGATTCTTGGAAATTGCAAAGCCGTCTTATGAGGTAATAATATTATCATTATAGGTTCTGCCGAATGTTTATATAATTTCAAAGCTATCTTGTTTATATAATTGCGATATTTTCTTGTGTACAATTGCAAAGTTGTCTTGTTTATAATTGTACTAAATTATCATTACAGGTTTATATATGTACTGGCTCCCCACACGGCAGAGGTACTTTCAGATGTTCTTGTGGATTGTTTGATGGATTGGAATCTTGATAGGAAGGTATCCAATTTGACTGTTGATAATTGCAGTACTAATGACGTTATGATTGAGAATATTTTGACTAAAATGTCACATAGAAACTTTATCTTGGGTGGTAAATTATTTCACATGCTATTGAAAGCGTGAGGGATAGTGTTCATTATTGGACTGCAACACTTAAAAGAGAAGAAAAAATTTAAGGAAACGTGTGCGCAATCTTAAAATACCTTACACAAAAAATATTTGTCTTGATTGTAAAACTAGGTGGAATTCAACATTTTTTATGCTTGAAGTTGCAATTATGTACAGAGATGTATTTGAAAGATTGTCACTACGTAGAGTCAATATAAATCTTTTCCTAGTGAGAAGGATTGGGATATGGCAGAAGAGATTTTTCAAAGATTGAGGGTATTTTTTGATCTGACTGAATTATTTTCTGGAACAACTTATCCTACATCAAATCTTTATTTTCCTAAGGTTTGTGTGATTAATTTGGCTTTGATGGAGTGAAAAAATTGTGGAAATAAAATAATTAAAATATATGGTGAAACGGAGGCATGTGTTGTAATTGGTCAAGTGAAAAGGGTAGTGCAAGATTTAGTTTTAGAATATGCAACAAAGAAAAGAGAGAGAGACCAAGCTGCTTAATTAGATATGCCGCCACCACCATCAATTCCTTCAAGTTCAAAGGGAAAGAAGTTCAGTCATGAAGATTGGCAAGCTGATTTTGCTGCACATGTAAGTGAGGAATCCGCATTTATTGATATAAAGAGTGAGTTGGGTTATTATCTTGAAGAGAGACCGTTACCATAAACTGAACATGATTTTGATATCTTAAATTGGTAAAAGTCAAATGGAGCGAAGTTTCCTACTTTGCAAGCTATTGCTAGGGATTTTTTGGCGATTCTTATCTCTACCGTTGCCTCTGAATCTTCGTTTAGTATGGGTGGTCGATTTGTTACGCCACATCGTAGTAGGTTGCGTCCAGACACATTAGAGGCTCTAATGTGTAATCAAGATTGACTTTGGAATGAATTTGGCACCACAACATAGGATTTGAGTGCTACACAATTCATAATATTAAAGGAGATGTTGACATAAGTAAACTATTAAATTACATATAACACACTATGTTTTTATATTATTGACTTATTGAGTTATTATATGATTTTAACTTTAAATTATTTTCTTGTTGCCGTAGGATTCAAGTAAGTCAGAATCTACCATCACTACCATTATGGGATGAAAGGAAGATTGAGATGGTGGAATTATGTTTTTATGATGTCATGAACTTTATTTGGTTGTTTATGAATATGGTTGGTTGTTTATGTAATATTTGGTTGTTTATGGATATGTTTGGATGTTTATGTTTGTTGTTATTGCTATTTAAGTCTTTAAAGACTATGAATATTATATTTGTAATGACAATTGAGGATTATCTTTGTTTTTCTCTAGTTTTTTTTATTTTTTTCAATTTTTATTAATTTTTACAAAAATCTGCGAAGACCCAGGTCCCCGGCGGATACGGGGTCCCCATTAACCATCATGTGGACGGGGACAGATATTGGGGGTGGGGGCGGGGGCATGTCCCCGCCCCCATGGGGACCCGTTGACATCCCTAACCATAGTGGATTTCACACATTCTTCAATTTATTGGTTTCCTACTTCAATAGATTGATTGCATATCTCAATTGATTTTAAGAACAATTCAAATATTTACAAGCCCTTGCAATAGATTTTCTTCATTCTTTAACACATTTTATTCAATTTCCATGCCTTGGGATGATGCCCCTTGGGTCTGTAATGCCTAGATTATTGTATAGAGGATCAATTACTTCCCCTTGACGATTAATAGGTTGATTTTGCCTGTCTTGATGCTGCCTCATCACAGCAAATTGTCCGTCAATGTATAATCTTATACTTTGTAATTCATCCATCAAATCTCACATTGATAGCGAAGGAGGCGGTGGTGCTGGGGATTCCTGGGATTGTGCTTGCACCTCAGGGTCTGATGGTTGTCCTTGTGCCTGAGGTTCTTGGACATCCAGATCTCTTCCCATTTTCCTTAGAATGCTATCATCAATCTTGGCTACATTACTCAAGACGATACTTTTCTCTTCACTCAAATCAATTCCAAGCCATTTGAAAATCTTGGTCCATTGGCAAGCATATCCTAAACCAACACTTGATTTTCTGCTCTTCATTTCAAGAATATGATGAACCATAAAATAAGGTTAGTTTATCTCCTTTCCGGTCACCATAGCCCAAAGCACTAGAATATCTTCATTAAACAAGATTCAGTAATTATGTTTTCTTGGAATCAACACGTATGAAAATAAATACATCAATATACGTTGCTCATTACCCAAACCACTGCAACTTATATTACCTCAAGCATTTACTCACCCGCTGTCAATTCTGTTAACGAATCCCTAAAGGCAGGACAACATTGAGTCAATTTTGAAATGTTATGGACTTAAATAGGGCGATTGAAACGTTAGGGACAACTTTGGAACTTACCCTAAACGTTGGGGAAAAAAATGATACTTACTCATATCACAAAATTTAGCTTCTTCAACAATCAAGTAAAAAAGAAATGAAAGGAATAAATTAGTATTTACCTAATTGAACCATGATGCCATATCAGGAGCTTGCTTCTGAAATTGTTCCTCTAGCTTCTTTAAGTTTTCCAAGTTATCTGGTCCTGCATATTAGTGACCAAAATGTTCAGTATGGAGTAGGGAAAAATGGAAAAATTAAAAAGACAAAAATGAAAAAGAAAAAAAATTGAAGTGCGTAATATCGAATTAGTGGATAATGTTAGGGAGTATATCTTGCAACCCTGTAAAAGGAAGGATTACATGTCAATAATAAATTAGTTAAAAATAAAGAATAACTTAAAGTATAGTAGCGCAATGAACTGTTTAAACAATAAAATACATATAACAGAAATGTTATTTTTCCAATGTGATACACAGAACAATGAGCAACATATGGTATTCAATTTCAACTTATAATATGTTCAAGAACAACAAGTTAATAGCTGACCTATTCACTATGGCACATGTATAAATAATTTAAAAATACTTTATAATTCAATACAAAGCTCATTTTGACTATAAGGCAGTGTACAATTAGAAAAAACATGAGAGTTGCTTACTTTTTTATTTGTGGAGCACCATTAACAACCCAAGTATTGACAGCAATGGATGCTTGAACAGGAGGAGTGGGGAGGGGAAAAAATCCAACTAGTCAATAAACCTTAAAACAAAATTTGAGTATATGACATTACACAAATACAAGATTTCTACACAATACCAGAATGAATGTAACCTTTGGAGTTTAGAAACTGGATAACAACTTCATCCTTTTTTACATCCTGAACTTATATCATATGAGCACCCTCATTATCCAGGAATATATGGATTATAGAACCTCTCTCCCTGTCACCATTCAGTAGAATACTAAAAAAAAGATATTTACTGAAATAAAAAAATCTCTAATTAGTTCAGCACAATATATTATTGATTCATTGCTACACTTTGTGCAATAAATAGTGGCATAATGACATCACAAGGCTATCCTTTCTCCTTGTTTAAAAAGCAGAACAAAGCAAGGCATAATTCAACATCCTCTAAGGAAGTAAAGACACAATAAAATTCAGTTTCATCTATTGGTTTTTGCCAAGACTAAAGATCTAAGATGAGCATATTCATAATTAAACAACATAGTATGCAAGCACTTCATATACATGTCAAAATATAGGGGGAAAACACAATTAGTGAAAAGAGAAAAAAAGCTTTGTGACATATAGCAATCGCAAATTAGTCAAAATTTCAAATGCAGTTTCTTCTGTTGAACAGCTATCACTACGTGGTCCAATATATTTTTTCTTTATATTTTAGTTAAAAAACCATGTATATATTGAAAAAATCCCTCAAACTAATTGACTACAACACTACTATACTCCAACATAAGTAGCTACTTTATAATTTAGTGTGATTTTACTTGGAACACTCGAACTAATTTTGTTATTTCAGCAATTCAACCAAATTAAACTACTAGTATGTAAAATCTGAGAATTTTTTTTGTCATACTTGAGAAATTTATACAAGCCTTCGAGGACAACGGCGGAGGAAGAGAAGCATGAGGACCGAGGCGGAGGCAAGCATACAGTGGAGGAAAGCGGATGTTTCAGAATGACATGAGCAAAATATTGAACGCGGAAAAACAGAGTAGAACACGGCGTGAGCAGAAGATTGAACACGGCAGAGCAGAGCAAAACACGACGTGAGTAGAAGATCGAACATCGCAGAGCAAGTAGAACACGACGCGAGCAGATCTAACACCATGCAAGCAGAAGAAAATAGTGCGACCAGAAGATCAAACACGATGGAGCAAGCAAAACACGCCCTGAGCAGAAGAACACAGCACAACAGAGCAAAACACGGGACGAGCAGAAGAACACGGTGCAAGCAGAAGAACACGTTGGAGTAGAGCATAACACGCCGCGAGCAGAAGAACACGATTTCAGCGAACATGGAGCGTGCTGGAGCAGTGATGAACTCAACGATGGAAAGCAGAGATGAACATAGAATGCGTGCGTCAATGTTGTGAAATTAGGAAAATTGAGTTAGGGTTGGGAGTTTTAAGTTTTGAAATTTTAGGATTAGAGTTTTGTTCATACGTAATTGTGATAAAGGTGATGAATAAATCTGTTATGTGTTTCTCAAATTTTTCTCCCTATCTTTGGTTATGGAAGAAGTAATTTCCTTTAAAATATTTTATAGAAAAAAATTTGTGACAAAAATATTAATCTATTTTAGGCAACATTTATAATGAGAGGTTCATTAAAAATCTATTAGCAATGCTCGTAAAGTATAACTTGTAAATACATAATTGTTGCCTATTTAATTTGTTGATGCAATGTTGTTTTACGTATTCTTTAATTGATGAAAAGAGAATATTTATAACATGTTGACTAATAAAATGTTGCAATAGTATTATTTCTTTGTAACAAATTTCAAATGTTGCTTTTAACTAGTTCAGACAACACTGTTTAAGTGTTTTTTTGCTATACATATTGCAATAGCTGAAAAATGTTGTAATGCCTATTGTGTAAAAAAATAAGTAAATAAAAATTGGATTTATCGGGAAAAAATCGACGGTAGTTGGGCGAGAAAGAAAATAGTAGAGTGTCAAGATTACCGACGGATTAAATAAAGAATTCGTCGCAGAATCTAACGGTACCTACCAGTGGATTGAAATAAAAATCTGACGGTACCTACCAGTGTATTAAACATAATTAAATATAAGAGTAAATTTTACTAAATACACATCAACCTTAAAAAATAACTTTTTAGATGCTTTCAAAAGTACCCTAATTTTTCAGAGACTATAAAAACAAGTATATAATTTTTGTGTGTTTTAAAATTACAAATATGCTTTATAAATTTATATAAAACTAAATCTAAATTAAAGAGTAAATGACGTGATTAAATAAAATGGGGTTCTAAATTACATAAATACAATATTTGAGATTTGGTTATATTAAAGTCCTCTTCTATATTTATATAAATCATGATTAGTTGTAAATTTTTACCATTTTACATGTAATCTGGGTTATCACAGTTTACATATAATATCATGTAAAGCATAAATCGCTATAAGTTGTATTGATTTATGAAGAAAAAATGAAGAAGCAAAAATTACTGCAAGTCATAGCGGCTTACAAGAAGGCAAAATAAAAGCATAAACTACGATGAATGATAGTTTATGCTCTAAATGTTATTCTCAAGAAAAATAAAAATTTAATTTTTTGTTTTATGATTCATGTACTTATTTTAGCCTATCTTTTACCACAAAGTCTAAATGTAATTTTTTTTACGGTTATATACTTGTTTCAATTTATTTATCTTACAAAGCTTTAATGTATTTTCTTATCTTTGTATTGATATGTTTTTATTATTGTAAAAAAAATCAATTTATTTATAGGAGATAATAAAATCACTTCTATTTTGATAATGTTACTCATTTTCTTTTACAAATTCATACAAAATGTAATAAAAAAATCATGTAAAGAATGACATTATCAAAAATAAAAATAAAGTGATTATTAATATTTAATCATTGATCATTGTAGTGAGCATGCCCACCATCTACCTATCATTGTAAAGAAAATCAATTATCAATTCTTCTTATTTTTTATAATATCATGCTTGACGAACGGATTTTTGCTAGTAAAGAATTTACAAAAGTAATCACGTTGTAAGTATAGTTTCTAAACCAACAAAAATCCTTTCATACAAAAAACTTGGTTGTCACAAGTAACAAACCCCTAATAAATCTAATAACCGAAGTATTCAAATCTCGAGTCGTCTCTCAAGGAATTGCAGGGATATGTGCTTATAATTGGTTATGGAAAAATATGTTTTGGGAGTTTTGGATAAGAGAACAAGAAAAAGTAAATTGCAAAAGGAATAAACTAATAAATAGAAAAACTCTTTGGCAAGATATGAGAACTGGAAGTCCTATCCTAGCTATCCTTATCAATTGTGATGAGAGTTGTTCGTTACTCCCACTTAGTTAATCCTCAATGAATGAAGGAAAGTCAAGTGGACTAATCAATTTGATTCCTCAAGTCTTAGTCAACTCCTAAGGAAAGACTAGCTTTAGAGGGATGCAAATCAACCAGCAACCTTCAATTAACAATCAACAAAGGAGTTTGATAGCTCAGGTGTCACCAATTACTCAACCGAGACCAAGAGGGTGAAATTCTAAATTAAAATTCTCTCAAGCATTTTATCAAACACTTGGAAGGCACAACATAAAAATATAGAAAACTAGCAAGGAATATTAAATCCAAACAACCAATTGCAAACATCAATCAATAACAAATAATAGGAGAAGCAATAAGTCTGAAATACCTCAAATTGTATTAAAAGAAAAATCAAATATAATATGAGAGTAGAAGAGAAAAAAAGTTAAAAGAACATTGAACCTGGAATTAAGAAGAAATTGAGAGAAATCCTAAATCCTAAAACCTAGAGAGAGGAGAGAGTCTCTCTCCCTAGAAACTACATCTAAAACCTAAAATTGTGAATAATGAGAAGTTAATGATCAATCCATGGATTCTCCCACTCTGTAGCCTCTAATCTGTATTTTCTGAGCCGAAAACTAGGTCAAAAATAGCCCATAAATTGCTGGGAGCGATTTCTGATACGTACAGGTCACGGCTCTGTCACGCGTACGCGTTGTCCACGCGTACACGTGGATTGAACTTTTGCCAGGTCACGCGTGCGCGTCACCTAACAGCATGGCAACTATAGCAAATTATATATTGTTGCGAAGCCTCAGATGTTATCTTTCCAACGCAACTAAAACCACCTTATTTGGACATATGTAGCTCAAGTTATAATCGATTAAATGCGAAGAGGTCAGGGTTGACAGCATTGGCAGTTCCTTCAATTTCTTGTGTTTCTTCCACTTTTGCATCTTCCTTTCCATCCTCTAAGTCATTCCTGCCCTATAAACCCTGAAATAACTTAACACACATATCACGGCATCGAATGATAATAAGAGAGGATTAAAAATAGTTAAATTAAGACCAAAGAAACATGTTTTCAATCAGAGCACAAATTCAGGAAGGAAAATGTAAAACATGCAATTTACATGAATAAGTGTGAGATTAGTAGATATAATATACTCAATTAAGCACAGGATGTACCACAAAATAATGGTGCATCAAATCTCCCCACACTTAAACGTTAGCATGTCCTCATACTAAGCTCAAGAAAAGGTATAAGAGTGAAGAGGAATGGTAGGATGTATGAAATGCAACCTATTTATATGAATGCAACTAAATGCAAAATGCTTTTACCTACTTGGTTAAAGGTAAATAAATCTTCAAGAACAAAAATAAACTGGATTCCACTAATTCAAATCATAAAAATGAAGTACAAATAACTTACAAGAAGAGGATAGCTCATGAAAGCCGGGAACAAAGAATCGAGCATCGAACCCTCATTGGAAGTGTATACACTCTAATCACTCAAGTGTTTAAGGTTTGATTCTCTCAATTCTCTCCTAATCTTGCTTTCTAAGGCTTGCTCTTCATCTAACAATCAACAAAAATTTAATACACCAATACACAAATCAAGAGGTCTTTTGAAGGTTGTAATGGGGTTAGGGTCAAGGTAGGATTGTATTTGGCCAAGTGGACTAAAATCTGAATCCTTAATTAACCTAAACTTCCCACCTAACTTAAGACAATCCATGTAATTAAAATTAAATATCTAACTTCCCATTAACTATGTTTTTCACATATTCATGCATTCTAAATTTAAGTACAACTCATATGCATTGATATCACCATTAACTTTGGGGCATTTTGTCCCCTGGTTGGGATTATCTCTCTAACTCTAGTTGGAGTTATCCTGCCAACTTTGATTGTAATTTCCACATTGGTTGTAGTTGCCGCCTTGTTGATAGTATCCTTGATTTAGGCGATCATAGAAATTGTGAGTAGCTGCCAAGGTGTTGTCCTCATGTTGAAACTGTGGACACTCATCAGTGTAATGACTATAATCAGCACATATTTCGCATACTCTTTGAGGAACCAATTGATGACTCTGTTGTGATGGGGGGCTGAGGTTGTTGTTGATTCAGGTGTATCTGCTTTAGTAATTTGGTCATCTCACATAGACTCTGTGTGAGAGCGGTAGTCTTACTGCTAGAGGAGACCTCTGCCACAGCTTTAGGATGGTTGTTCATGTGCTTGTGATTCTGAGCAGACTCAGCCAAGTCGGCGATCAGTTGTCATGCTTCTTCTGTGGTCTTGTACTTTTTCAAAGAACCATTACTCGTACTATCTAATGTAGTCTTGTCCTGAGGCTTCATGCCCTGTGTGAAGTAGCTGATCAATACCAACTTGTCAGTCATGTGGTGGGGGCATGCGTCTAGGAGATTATTGAAGCGCTCCCAATATTCGTAAAGAGTCTCAGATTTGCCTTGAATAATCATTGAAATTTCTTTCCTCAGTCTATCAGTAACTTCAGCTGGAAAGTAGTTTTCTAAGAATTCTCTTCTAAGCATATCCTCGTTAGCAACAACTACTTCAAGTTGAGTGTAGTACCACTCCCTCGCCTTTCCCTCAAGAGAAAATGGAAAGGCGGCTAGCAGAATAGAAGTCTCAGTTGCACCATTATGCCTAACAGTAGAACAGGCTGTCTGAAAATTTCTGATGTGCTTAAGAGGTTCTTGAGCAGGTAAGCCATGAAACTTCGGCAGTAGATTGATTAGTGCAGTCTTCAGTTTAATATCTGCACCCAGATTTAGATGACGTGCTTGGAAAGGTGACAGTGTAAAGTCCGGAGCTCTTGCTTCCTAGAGAGTAATCCTCCTGGGAGCTGCCATGTTCTCTGCGCTCAAATTAACTAAATCAGTAGGAAAGGAGCTTATTTCTTTCTTAAATGACATTTCATATTCGTCCTCAGATAGGACTAACTGACGCCGAGCTTGCCTTATACGTAAAATAGTTCTTTCAATTTCAGGATCGAATGCGGGTAGGCTCGGATCAGGTAGTGAACGCGTCATTCAATGAAAGAAACATACAGCTCATGGTAATAAAAGAAAACAAAATGCAAATAAATAAATTTCAACCAATAAATTGGCACACTTTCTGCACTACTCCCACGTAACTTTCTGCCATATTTTTTTCTTTTTTTTCTTTTATTTTTCTTGTATAATTTTTTCTTTTCTTTGTTTTTCCCAATGCATATGATTAAGGTATTGAATGCATAAACATGCCCTCAACATTTTTCACATTTTTTCAAGAATATAGAACACCCAATTCTCTAACCAGATATCTTCAATCCCAATTTCCCCACACTTAATTCATGAACCTCTCACTAGTCTAAGCTAACCAAGGATTCAAATTAAGGACATTATTGTTTTTCGCTTAGAGTTAGTGATGTGCTAAAGTAAAGAACAAAGGGGTAAAATAGGCTCAAAATTGGTTTGCAAAGGATAATGAAAGGGATAAGGCCATATGGGTATGTAAGCTTAGTGAAAGAAGGCCTCAATCACATAAGTGTATGCATACAATAAACCATGGAAATATAAAATTAAGCAAGACAAAGATCATAATTTTAGAGAGAACAACACACACAACAAAACAGAATATTGGTTGATAAAATCTCACTGGTTTTGTGTGTTCGAGCTCTAAACCATGTTCCAATATAATACTTCTTCAAAAAAGTTTAATAAAAGTTTTAATTCAAATTAGTGAAATGCTATAAAATAATTTCTTGAAAAAGAAAATATTACTTCAACCAAGTAGTTGGTAAAATATGCACAAAATCAAACAAACATGCAATCAAACATGCAAATGCAACAATGAATTAACAAAGGAAATCCCATATTGGTGCTGAGAAGGAACTAACTAACCCGCGGAAGTCGGTATCGACCTCCCCATACTTAAAGATTGCACCGTCCTCAGTGCACGCTGAGATGCGCAAGTGGGCCGGTTGCTCCAACTGATGCTCTTTCTTTAATTGATTATGCAAATGGACTTGTTGTTCACCCCATTTAAAAGCTTTTCCTTTTTTATTTCTTGATGGCTATCTTGAAAAAAGAGAGAAAGGAAGAAGAGTAACCCACAAACAAAGATAGGAAAACAAATAGAATATGGATGGGTTGATGCCAAATAATGAGGATCTCAACTACATGGTAGCTACAACATGCAAGTGAGAAAATAGTAGAAGCAAATGGCATATGAATAGTGCAAAAATTACAATAATGGGTGAGAGAGTGTGGGTAATGAAAGACAATATAAGTGCGTATTAATGCAAATGGAATACAAATGTCATAAAAGATTAGCATTGACATCTAAATAATATTACCCAACAATGGAAACAAGTCACGAAGCACCAAAGGAAAGCAAGAGAAATGCAACAGTGGAATAAGAACATTTAACACCAATAGAAAAATAATAAACATAGAAAAGAAAAATAAAAATATGCATACAGTTAAAATGCAATGAATGAAAGTATGTAAATGAAATGAGGAAAAGAAAATGAGAGAGAAAAGGGAGGAGATGAAATTAGGAAAGGAGGAGGAAAGAATGAGAAAGGAGAGAGAAAAGTAGAAGAATGGAATCTACGAAGCGACGCGTAAGCGTCGCCCACACGTACGCGTGGTTGTTCAAAAGGAGAGTCAACGCGTAAGCGTCGTCCAAGCTTACGCGTGGGTGAGCAAGAATCCAAGTGACGCGTAAGCGTTGGTCACACGTACGCGTGACCACTGGTTGTGCTAAACCCACAATACCAGCACCAAGGCAGCACAATTCTCGGCCAAATCACCCATTGATGCCGATTTTCCATCCACGCGTATGCGTCGCTGACGCTTACACGTGGGTTAACTAAAATATGGGTGACGCGCACGCGTCACCCACGCGTACGCATGGATTGGCTCATGCGCAAGGCACCCTTCCTGTACAGCTCCCGCGTAACCTTCCGTAAGGTTTATCGTCGCATGTGACGCGTGCGCGTGGTCCACGCGCATGCGTGGAACGCACTTTTCTCTCTTTTTTTATGCAGAATGCAGGGGATGAATGCAGACTATATGCAGTAATAAAGAGAAGAGTCACTAAAATGAAACTAAGAAGAGAGAAAGGAACGATCATACCATGGTGGGTTGTCTCCCACCTAGCACTTTTACTTAAAGTCCTTAAGTTGGACATTCGGGGATCACCTTGTCATGGTGGCTTATGCTTGTACTGATCCTTGAATTCCCACCAATGTTTGCAATTCCAATAACCTCCGGGATCCCAAACTAGGCACATACAGCCATCAAGCAATCTAAAGTAGGTGACAAGGCCCCAAGAGTGTTGATTGCTAGAATGAATTCCGGGGTCCCAAACCTTGCTTTTGCACCCAGGTGACAAGCAATCATAATTCTCACAGAGACATCCAAACAACCTTCTAGACCCATTCAATTAAGCTCTACACCAATCCTTGCACTTCAACTTGGAGCATGCAACCATATTGAACCTTGCAGGATAACTCTTACCACTAACCATCTTCCTTTTACTCTTAATGCCACAAAGAGCTCTAAGTTGACCATCCGTCTCCAGTAGCCCATATTCAAGTGGGAAAGTAAAGGTTAAGGCTAAGAATTTTACCCACTTGAATGTTGTATTGGATGGTAATGGCTTTGGGAAAGGTGTTTCTAATGGTCTTGCAAGCTTCACTCCCTTGTGCTCTTCCTTGAATTCTTCCACCTCTTTGCAAGCTTCTTCAACTTCAACCGCTTCTTCTTGGTAGCTTTCTTCTAATTCAATCTCTTCTTCATTACCTACCAAGGGCATGGGAAGTTGTGCTTCTTCTTCTTTAATCTCCATCTCTTGATCAACCTCTGCAAAGTCTTCAACCATGATATGCCGTGGAGGTTGTACACCCTCCTCAACATCAACATTAAACGTCTTGGAAAGAGGCTCTATGACTTGAGTTTCCCATGGAGGTTCCGCATCTCCTAAGTCTTCAACCACTTCATCCTCTTTAACTATTGCGGCTTCGTCCAGTTGTTTTAGTATAAAATTGTACTCCTCCTTGATGATTTCCTTTCCATGACAACGCCCTTCAACTACTCCTTCATCTTCAAGGGTCTCTCCTACCTCCACATTTTGGGCCTCCTCTTGCTTCTCTTGAAGTATGCGTGCGTACAACCGATCCATTATGTCCCTAAGACAATCTCTTCGTTCTTGTTCCGGGTCAATAGCATCATTGGAATCATGTTGCTCTTGGATTGATGGATATGGGTATTCTTGCACGAAGGGTGGCGGTGCACTGAAGCTTGAGGGTTGAATATTGGAGGTGGAGGGTTGGTCCATGCGGGATATAAGATCTTGGAGTTTAGATGTGAGACTAATGAGAGAGGTAAGTGTGTTCTCCATGGAGGTTTGGGGTGGATAGGAGGGTTCATTTGTTAGGAGAAAGGGCTCATAACACGGAGGTGATTCCTCTTGGTAAGGATATGGAGATGGTGAATATTGAGGTGGTGGTTCTAAGTATGGCTCATAACGCTCTTGGTGTGGTGGGTAAGGATTAGGGTCATATGGGGGTGTTTGGTGGTAAGGGGCTTGTGAGTATGGTGGTTCAAAACTATGTTGAGGAGGGGGTTCATAGACATGTTGTGGTGGGTATTGAGTGTCACGTAAAGGTCCACCATAACCATTGTCTTGGTATGCATCATGGAATGGTTGTTTCTCGTGGTATATTGGAGGGGTTGTTAATAAGAGGGTTGATCAAATCCTTGTGGCTCCTCCCATCTTTGATTGTTCCAACCATGGTGCATGTTGTCATTATAATCTCCTCTTCCTGCAACATAATTATAACCACGCTCGTAGCCAAAGGGGTGAGAGTTCATAGTAGAAAAGAAAAACAAAAACTAATAAAGATACGCAACTAAGTCCTAAAACTAACAAACAAGTAAAAAGAAAATATTTACAATAACCAATAATAAGGCACACGTTTGCAATTTCCCGGCAACAGCGCCAAAATTGACATACAGAAAATCACCGATCAAGAGTTTATAAAGAAAACAAAGAAGTGCTTGATAAATGGGCTGGATGTAAAATCCTGTAAATTAATAAAATAATTATGAGTTAATAATATTAAAAAATTAAATTTTATAATTTATAGGAGTAAAAATATTTAGAATAAGGATTTAAACACTAATTTTAAAGGTTTTGACCCGAAATTTGGCCAATGGGCTAAACCGGTTGAACCGGGCCTAAGTTGGCCCAAGTCCACTTAGACCACCTCACATATATAAGCAAGCTCCAGCCTTTCCTCCCCTTCCCATTTGACCTCACGTAGAAGAGAAGAAGAAGAAAGCAAACCTAAACCCTAAAATTTACTTTCAACTTCAATCTTCCGTAACTTTCAATCAGGAGCTCCGATTGACGAGCCATTTATGGTCACATGTTCGTTGATAAACCACTATTTTATGGTTTACAATGTGTTTAATTGTGTGATTTTATCATGGTCTTTACCCACTTATTCATATAATTAGCATGCATTTATATTTCCTTCCTAAAATTATTACATGATTGAAAACATGCTTCTTTGGTCTTAATTTAGCTAATATTAATCCTCTCTTATTACCATTTGATGCCTTGATCTGTGTGCTAAGTGTTTCAGGCTTTATAGGGAATGAATGAGTGGGATATTAGGAAGGAAGCTTGCAAAAATGGAAGGAACACAAGAAATTGAGGAGATGACCAGCGAGAAGTGACGCGTACGCGTCAGCGACGCGACCGCCGGAAGAAAGGAATTCGCAGTGACGCGGCTGCATGAGTGACGCGGACGCACGGATTGGAAAAGCAGAAGCGACGCGGAGGCATGGATGACGCGCCCGCATGGAAAAGAAAAACGCCGAATGATGCGTCCACGTGAATGACGCGTCCGCGTGACGTGCGCGATCTGCAGAATTACAAAAGTCGTTGGCAGAGATTCTGGGCCGGATTTCAACCCATTTTTCGGCCCAGAAACACAGATTAAAGTCAAGGAACATGCAGAGACTCCATGCTTTTCATAACTCACAATTTTAGGTTTTAGATGTAGTTTTTAGAGAGAGAGGTTCTCTCCTCTCTCTTAGGATTTAGGATTAGGATTTCTATTAGGATTAGGATTGTTTCTTCATACCAGGTTCAATAATTTATGTTTCTCTTCTACTTTATTTACTCTGATATTTTTATTTGTGTTTAATTGATGTTGCCCAATTGGCTGATGATATTGTCCATGTTAGAATTGACATTTTTATTTAATATAATTTGAGGTATTTCAGACTTATATGTTATGGATGCTTTGGCTTTATCCAATTTATTTTCATTCAAGTAGATTTTATTCCCTTTTGGCTTTAGTTGATTAATTGGTAACTCTTGAGTTATCAAACTCATTGTTGACTGAAAATTGGGATCCTTCAAGAATTAATTTGAGATCCAATAATTCTAACTTTTCCCAAGGAAAGACTGGAATTTGAATATTCGAATTAATTCATCTACTTAACTTACCTTCATAGTTAGAGGTTAACAAAGTGGGAGAAAAATCCAATTCTCATCACAATTGATAAGGATAACTAGGATAGGACTTCTAATTTCTCATATCTTGCCAAGAGTTTATTTTACAGTTATTTATTTATTTTTCTTATCATTTACCATACTTGTTCCTCACTTTCAAAACCCCCAATTTACAAACTCATAACCAATAATAAGAACATACCTCCCTGCAATTCCTTGAGAAGACGACCCGAGGTTTAAATACTTCGGTTATCAATTTATTTAGGGGTTTGTTACTTGTGACAACCAAAACGTTTGTAAGAAAGGTTGATTGCTTGGTTTAGTAACTATACTTACAATGAGAGTTTACTATAACCTCTAAACCATCAATCTTCAGTTCTTCATTCGTCTCGGAATACTCTTCAATTTTATCCAAACAAAGTGGTAAGAAACTTTGTATTTCATGTCCATTTCCCTCTTCCTTTCTATTTTTGTGTTTTGGTTAAGGGTGATGAAAGATTTTCATGATTTTGATGATTTAGGTGTAATCTAGCATTGGGTTATAGTTGAATTTTTTTCCAATCATTGGTGGGTAAAGTAGGAACCATTATCCCCTTTGAAGTTTCCAATTTTATAAGGTTGGGGTATTGAATTTGTGAATGTGTATGAAATTATATGAAATTAGGTTGAATATATGTGAAGTTGATGTCAAATTGGTGAAGTGGAATGCTTGAATTGGAACTCTGGTGGTTGGAAGCTTGTCAAGTGGACTTTGGAGACTTGAAAGCTTGAGGATAAGAGGTTTTGTGGTGTTTTGTGGCTTAGGAAGGAAATCAGCCAAGGTATAACTTTGGTTTCTTGTAGTTAATATATAATGTTGTGTGAAAACTTAGGCTACTTACATTAGGATAGGTTTGAATAATGTGAATTGGTTTATTTAATTGATTAGATATGATATGTGCATGTAATGTGAATTGTTGATGTTCAAATGTTGAAATTAGTGAAAGAATTGTGAAATTTAGTTGATGATATATTGGATATTGAATATTAATAATTGAATGTGTATACATGTGATGTATGAGGAGTATGATGATGAGTTGATGTTTAATGTTGGTATTTGTTGAATAGATCGAAAGGTTTAGGTGTTGATATGTTTGTGGAGTGACTAAGAGGCATGTGACAATGGTTAGGAGTAATTAGCATTGATTTAGTTGTGATTTGGGTATATTTATGAATGGAAATTGTTAAATTTGGTGTTGAATATGTAAATTGTAAAGTTGGCGGCCTTGTGAGTTGAAATTGTTGAATGAGGTTGATGTTGAAGATTGAAATTGATTAACTGAAATTCAATGTGATGTGGATTGTGATAATGATTATTTGGTGTGATTTGTGTTTGAGATGAAAAGGTGTTAAAAGTCATTGAAATAAGCTAGCAAATGGAAAAAGATTGAAATATCAGGTGTTGGAATGATTGAATATTAATTGAGAATTTGTTGATAAGGTGAAGTAGTGTATGGTATTGGTTTGGTATGGTTAATTTGGTTTGGTATTAAGAGTTATGAAAACTAGAGTCTTTTAATAAATTTGTTAACAATCTATTTTTTACCAATTTTGGTGGGCCATAACTTCGTCCTTGGAATTCAGACTTCAATGAATTTTGTTTCAAATTGAATACGGTTATGAGAACTTTAAAACAATATAAAGATGACGAAAATTGGAGTTTTGTAGAGAAAGTTATGGACGTCGAAAATTAAGTATAAAAGAAACTACTCTGTGATGTTGCAGAAAACCAGAAATTCTGGTTTGGGTGCCCATGCATCCTATGGTGTGCACGCACAGAACAGGATGTGTGATGAGACTCGTGCATACACAGGAGGGATGTGCGTACGCATGAGGGATGTGTGTATGCACACCCTGAGAGTTTTACAAGTTGTGCGTACGCACACGCTAGGAATTCGCTGTAGTACATGCGTACGCATGATGCGCTGTTTTCACACTAAAATTCTGTTTTTAACTGTTTGATCTTTCTGACAAGCTTGTAAATATCTGTAACCCTGTTTAAGGTCCGATAGCTAGTTTTTAGTCTTCAAAATAAGAGCGAACATATTAAGGATGTTGAATTGATATTGAGGAAAAATTGGATTAAGTGTAATGAGAGTTAAGAGGAGGATAATTGATTCTTGATCAAGACATGATGAAAATGATTATGATGAGATGTTGAGTTTTGATGGGGGTAATTATGATAATGAGAATGATTTGATTGTGATTATGAGGATATTGTGAATGAAAATGAGATTGAGATATGATGATGAACGTGATTATGATTACGAATGGAGTTGATTGAGTGATAAGGAATCAAGGTTAATGTTTGAGACACTTGAGTAGTAGCAAGGATTATGGTTCGTCCCACTTGCTTCGGGTCAGTATTTGAGACACTTGGGTAGTAGCAAGGGTTGCAGTTTGTCACACTTGTTCCGGGTTGAGTTCGTAAACACCCGGCTGGGTAGTACACAGTAGTAATGGTTCGTTCCACCTGCTCTGGGTTAAGCGGGTAGTTTGCAAGGGCTGTGGTTAGTCTCACTTGCTCCACGCTGTGGTGTTTCTGTATAGGATTCTCTTCCGAACATGTCGAATTTGGATGTATAACTGACAGATGATACCATCGGTCATAGGGCAGACATACATCATATGCACTTGTATGTTTTATTTGAGTATGTATTTGTTTGTCTTGCCTAATTGCTTATCTGTAACTAACTGCTATTTGATCTATCTGTTGTATCTGTTATTCATTTCTGTGTTTTTCTTGTTTGTCTTGCATGTGTTGTCTGAAAATCCCTCATGCTGGTGGAGGTGACGCAGAGAGTTATTCTACATAGAGTTTGGAGGATTGCTGACAAGTAAAACGAAGAGTTAGATTAGATTCCTTAGATATAGTTACCCTATTCTGGTTTAGCAGAAACTTTAGGATATAAATATGGGTTGTTGGAGTTTTGGAATGCCATTGGCTTCCTAAGACATTATTTATTATCTATGCGGCACCTTTACCATACTGAGAATCCGTGGTTTTTATTCCATACATATTCTGTTATTTTTCAGATGTAGAATGTGAGGTACCTCCCTGAGCATACTGAAGGCTCTGCTGAAGCAATGATCTACTTTGGAACTTTATGCTTTGTAATTGTGTGTGTGTGTGTGTGTGTGTGTGTGTGTGTGTGTGTGTATGCAATACTCTCCACTTTGTATGTTATGGTTATTGTTGAAAGTTCCTTAAAATTGATTCCTATTTAGTGGAATTAGGTTTGTTTGGTTCCTTGGTTACGGAATTGTCATATTATTTTATTTGTGGGTTGTTGTTAGGTTTGTGCCGAACAACAATGCGTGTATGCAGGAGATGACTAATGTCATCAAGATGATATACGACCATCTTTGGCCCAGCTACAAGAAGATCACATTGAGACCAGGGGTTGAGGGTTTTAGAAATGGGCGGTAATTACTTTTTTTTAGTTTCAAACCTTCTTAACTAGTTTATATCTTCTATCTTGCTTAACTAATTTTAAAGTTTCTTTGTTACAAATGCATTTTAAATGGGACGCTGAGCACTGATGAGCGGATAATTTATACGCTTTTTGGCATTGTTTTTAGATAGTTTTTAGTAGGATCTAGCTACTTTTTAGTATATTTTTATTAGTTTTTAAGCAAAATTCATATTTCTGGACTTTACTATGAGTTTGTGTATTTTTCTGTGATTTCAGGTATTTTCTGGCTGAAATTGAGGGACCTGAGCAAAAATCTGATTCAGAGGCTAAAAAAGGACTGCTGATGCTGTTGGATTCTGACCTCCCTGTACTCGAAATGGATTTTTTGGAGCTACAGAAGACCAAATGACGTGCTCTTAACTGCATTGGAAAGTAGACATCCAGGGCTTTCCAGAAATATATAATAGTCTATACTTTGTCCGAGTTTTGATGACGCAAACTGGCGTTCAAACGCCAACTTCCTGTCCTATTCTGGCGTTAAACTCCAGAAACATGATACAAGCTGGAGTTAAACGCCCAAACTGGCATAAAAGCTGGCGTTTAACTCTAAGAAAAGTCTCTACACATGAAAGCTTCAATGCTCAGCCCAAGAACACACCAAGTAGGCTCGGAAGTGGATTTCTGCATCATTTACTTATCTCTGTAAACCTAAGCTACTAGTTTTAGCATAAATATTACTTTTTCTCATTGTATTAAACGTCTTGGTTATTCTGGTTCTTCCTCTGGGGCCAAAACTAATGAACACCATTATCACTTATGTATTTTCAATGGTAGAGTTTCTACACCTCATTGATTAAGGTGTGGAGCTCTGCTGTTCCTCGAGTATTAATGCAAAGTACTATTGTTCTTTTATTCAATTTACGCTTATTCTTATTCTAAGATATTCATTCGTACCCATGAACATGATGAATGTGATGATTATGTGATGCTCATCACCATTCTCAACCTATGAACGCGTGCCTGACAACCACTCTGTTCTACATGAAAACAAGCTTGAATGTATATCTCTTGGATTCCTGGTCCATGACGCATGGTTGCCTCTCCTGACAATAGAGCCTTCTATTCCGTGAGATCAGAGTCTTTGTGGTATAAGCTAGAATCAATTGGCAGCATTCTTGAGATCCGGAAAGTCTAAATCTTGTATGTGGTATTCCGAGTAGGATCTGGGATGGGATGACTGTGACGAACTTCAAACTCATGACTATTGGGCATAGTGACAGACGCAAAAGGATCATTGGATCTTATTCCGACACAAGTGAGAACTGACAGATGATTATCCCTATGTAACCCGTAGCTGGACCATTTTCACTGAGAGGATGGACGGTAGCATTGACAACGGTGATCCCCCTACATACAACTTGCCATGGAAAGGAGTATGAATGATTGAATGAAGACAGTAGGAAAGCGGAGATCCAAAAGGAATAACGCATCTCCATACGCTTATCTGAAATTCCCACCATTGAATTACATAAGTATCTCTATCTTTATTTCATGTTTATTTATCTTTTAATTATCAAAATCCCATAACCATTTGAATCCACCTGACTGAGATTTACAAGATGACCATAGCTTGCTTCAAGCCGACAATCTCCGTGGGATCGACCCTTACTCACGTAAGGTTTATTACTTGGACGACCCAGTGCACTTGCTGGTTAGTTGTGCAAAGTTGTGAAAAAGAGTTGAGATTATAATTGTGCGTACCAAGTTGTTGGCGCCATTGAGATCACAATTTCGTGCACCAAGCACAATCTAACCATCAGGAAAATATTCAACCATAGAATGGGTCGGTGGCTCCAACAGATACTGGATGATGTTCGTCAGGGGCGGGACCACCTGACGCCCTGACTTTAACCGGATATAAAGAAGGCTCTGTTAGTTCATTGGGAGACCGATGAGGGGTTTAGACATCGGCGTCTCCCCAACAGAGCTAACAAGGCATCGACCAGGTCATCCAAGTATACTGGCAGTTCAGTGACCTTCATGAAGACTAAGGCCAGGCTGGTACGTAGTGACTTTAATTTTGTTAATAACGTAGTTATATTCTTTGACATATCATTACTAGGCATCCTAATCATATTGTTTCAACGCAACATATGTAGTCGAAGTAGTTGGATCGCAAGGAGACACTGGCGAAGACGTTCAAGTACACCCGTACGCTGAAGGAGAATAATAGAGACTTGTTGATCAGCAATCTCAGGACCATTATGTGAGTAAGCATACATTTGATTATCTTCTGCTATAAAATTATTAGAGATTAACTGTATATCTGTCGTACTAATCACAATAAACTTATATTAATTACACAGGAATTCTACACACAGAGACTAAAGGCCAGACTCAGCAGTCTCAACAAAATGGGGAGAACGCCACCGATGGCTCTGCAACTTCAGTCATCGATCCTAATACGATGTGGCACGAGACCGCTTCAGCACCGTACAAGAACTGTGTATACGGGCTTGGTTCGTTCTTCACTAGCTGCATCTGCACCTCCACATTGAGGCCGTCGTTAGACTTGCCACCAGTCTAGCCATCGAGCCCGAGAAAGGTATGGATTTAAGGCTGCAGGTGCAGGAGCTCCAATGCAGCCTTCACCAGAAGGCTCAGGAGCTAAAGGATTATTGGGGGATATCAGAAGATCCTCATCCGCGTGACATCTACGGATGAACTCAGTCTAGAGTGTAGGGAGTCGCCGGAGCGACTTCAACGTATGGAGGCTCAAATGAAGGTGTACCAGCAGGGCGAGATACACACCGTTGACATCAACCTTGCTGGTGGCAGTGGTTCTGCTGGTGGCACTCGGATATCACCGCCTTCTGCGTCGCCAACTCAAGGCTTTGGGACCAACGATGACGACGAAGAGGAGGAGGACTACCTGGATCTGTAATTATTTTTGTTTCGTTTTATTGTTTCATTATATTGTATTTAGTTGATGTACTTGATTTTTAATTTATTTGAATATTATATTATTTATTTTAAACAATATATTTTTAATATTTATGAATTGAACATTAATTGTGTGAAAATTAAATTTAAATTTTAAAATAAATTTGATCATTCATTTCAATTTTTTTAAAAAAATAAATTGACGTCACCGTCAAATTTACTGTATGAATAATTCGACGGAAATAGTGCGTGAAATAACATTTTTAAGCGCCGACAATACCGTGGGAAAAATTCGACGATAATTACCATCAAACTAAAAAATTTTGACGGTAAATCCGACGGTAATTAACTTACAATCGGATTTTTTTCGTTTTTCGACGATAAATTCACGGTACTAAGCAGTTTTATTATAGTGTCTGCTGGTCACATGGCACCAAAACACGTGATATGATGCCAAAGTTACCGTCGGAATAATTCGATGGTAATCAGCAACTCAGTCTTGACAAATTCATTGAAAAAACCGATGAAAAATCCATTGGTAATTAGCGTCGGACGAAATAATTCCCTGGTAAACAGTTTTCGGTGCCGTTTATACAAAAGTTTCAAGACGACGGTAAATCCGACGGTACTCAGCACATTTCTTATAGTGAAAAAAATTCCTAAATCAAAACAGAATAAAAAAATACTGAATCTAAACCAATCCATGAACTAAATCTGAAAAAAAAAATAGGAAGTAGGAGGAGAACAATATACCTGGAGGGGGAAGGAGGTAGCTCCGGCAAAGTGGTGGTAGCACAGACAGCAAAGTGGTGACGGTGGTAACCAACCAGCACAGTTGCATTATTAGGATTTTTTTAAAATAAATTAAAATAATAATAGGAAGAAGGAGGAGGACAACATACCAAGAGGAGGAATGAGGCAGCTCTGGCGACACAAGGAGCAGCGGCGACAGCGGTGCGGCAATAGTGGTGAAAGCGATGAAAACGGCGATGATAGAGCGAACAACACGACAGAAGGAGTACACGCAGTCTTTGAACGTTATTGGTGGTGGCCAACACTGGTGATGGGGCTGTCGGAGGTGGTTTGTAGGAGAGAGAGGGGGAGAGAAAGAAGAAAAGGTTAGAGAGAGAGTAATTCGAAAATGAGGGGAGAGGGTTCACGGTTTGAATTTAGGACAAGATTACCGTTGGTAATGCTTTGTGAATGACCAAAACGCTACGTTGCACTAATTCGGATTACCGGCATATTTATCGGCCGGTAATAATCGCGCCATTTTTTATTCTTTTTCCTCCAATTATTACCGACGAATTTACCATCGAAAAACCAAATCCGACGATAATTTTTTTATTTGTCGAATTTATTGCTAAATCTGCCGGTAAATCTGCTGCTAACGTATGTTCGACGTTAAATCTGACGAAAAATTTAACAATATTCAACATTTTTTTCGTAGTGATAATCGAATCTTCCTCTTAAGAGTGCTAACGTAGCTTGGGAACAAGTTATATCGTTAACCCTAAACATGTTCTTTCCTCTAATATTTACAGCCTTGTCGTCCCCAAACGGTTATACTTTGTGAAGGATTTGTTGGTAGCTCCTTTTCAGCACTACGCCTACACAGACTATGTTTATGCATGCGTTCAAACGTCATGGCAAACGCCACCCAATCCTCAAATCCAAGCAGCTGCGTATAATTCTACAACTTTTATTTTTCAATTATTGCATCTATCTTTATAACTTGATTCGTTGATTGGTTCCTGTTTCGTTGGAATAACTATGACTACATGCCTAAAAAGATTGTCTATCTAAGTTTGACCTTTACGCCGTTCAATTGAATTAATGGTGGGAAAAGCTAATCATATTTGTTTCCTAACAACTTCGAAACATGGATTCACCAAACAATGGTATCAAACATAATTAATAAGAGCATGGGTGTTCTTTTGTTCCATTAAAGCGTGTCATAAACATAATCTGGCAATCACGTGCCTATGAATCTGCTACTTAATTAATTAATTACTTCCCGAGGCAGTATTTTTTTTTTTTTCAAAAAAGAAGATATTTACTATTTAGATTAAATTATTCTATTAATACTTATGATTTTATTAAATTTGTAGTTGAGTTCTTATATATACGTGGCAAATTACCGACCAATGACAGCGGGTGCGCATAACCAATGACACACCGATCTTACCATGCTTGAGCTGAACTTTCTGCGTCAAACGCCCACCTCTCCAAGATTTCCCACCTACATATAAGAGTCGTATTAACATTTTCTTTTTCTTCTTTCTTCGATGTTATTAATTTATTGAGTAAACCACAAAAAATATTTTTAAAATTTATTTATAA
>NC_029772.3:51472043-51479256 GCF_000817695.3 Arachis duranensis | reverse complement strand
AACATGTTCAGGTAGGCCTGATAGGCTGGTAAGACTAAGTAATGAGCATAGGTTTGGCCTATTAACATATTAAAGCGTTTACAAAAATTTGAGCTTGTACCTATTTTATAACAAGCCAAACTAAGCCAGGCTAAATACATACCAAACTGTAGGCTTCTGACAGATCGTCTGACCTATTTCTATCCCTAATCGCAAGTCCCATTTAATTATTCCCACAAAGAACACAAATACTCACATATATCTATGGATATTCTTTAAAATTGTTTGAAAAAAAATTTATATATATATATATAATTATATATATATAATTTAATAATCATAAAATAATCAAGTCAATATAATCCAACACAGTTCATAGCATATTTATTATAAAAAATAATATTTTAAAGAAAAAATATAAAAAAAAATATCTTCCAACAGAATAACATAATATAATTTTTTTGGGTGAGATTATGTGATATAGCAATGGACTTGAGAGGTAGAAAAAATGAATTAGAAAGAGACATAAAATCGAGGATAAAAATAAGTCTGAAAGAAAGAAGAAGAATTCGAATTAGAGGTAGAAATTTGGGTTACTAAATTTAAGAAATAAATTTATGTATATATAAATTAGGATAAATCAATAATTTTATATTCTCATAGATTTAATGGGTCCTTCGGCAGATACCTATGTCTCCATCCCAGTCTATTTATCCGTGTAGACGGATCTCTACCGTGAGATTTTATGGGTCCTATCTAGCCGTCAATTATGAGTAATCCTCGCAAATATTCATTTGAACTGATTTTTTTATCATCCATATTACTAGCATTTGTTTATTTGTGATGCGAATCTACTCCAACCACTTAATAAATTTTCAGATAATCAAAATCTAGGCTATATCGTTCTTATAAAATCACATGTATCCTTGTTATAACAATATTAATCAAAGATAAATGGTTAAACATTAAATGAGTCACATTTTTCATATACTTATAAAAATAAATGGTAAGAGATTACACTTTACATTCTAAAATAAAATTCAAAATTTAGAGGATCCAAATTCATATACATATAATTATGAAATCATAATATTTTGAAAAATGATGTATAAACAATTTAAATGTTAATAAGTCTAGACAACTTTAAAAAAAATAAAAATATTAAAAATTATATGATTATATATTGACTTATAAATTTTTTTTAGAAATTTGTCCATAATCTATTATTAATAACTTTGGAACTACATATATATTATTCATCTTACATATTTTTATTTTATTTTATAAAAACTTATAATTTTTATTTATATCAACGATAGTAACTATAGAGAGACTTTTATTATAAATAATTACAGAAAAATTAAGAACAAAATTGGTTCCTGAAAATTCATTCGGTTTTTATTTTAAATTCAAATTAAATTATATATTTAATTTATATTTATTTATTTATTTATTATAATTATTGTATATAATAGATAATATAATTAAGCGTATTTTAAAAGAAATTATCCAATTTTACGCAATAGAAATATAACTATGATATTGAGACTAAGATGAAGTGAAATATAATAAATATATGAAGAATTAAAATAAAATATCCAATTAAAAATGAAAAAATGGTTAAATTCGTCCCTAAAAGATTACTCGTTCTCTAAATTAATTCTCGAAAGATTTTTTAATCAAATTAATCCTTCAAAGATTTTATGTTAGTCACATTAGTTCTTCCACTACTTTCGTTACTGATGGCATCAAAGTTTACTGATATGATACATTAAAGAAGACCACAATTCATACTTAATAGTCCTAATTGGCTGCTAATATGATAAGTTTATGAAATTAGATTAAATCAATCCTAAATTGAGAAATTTCGTTGTCTCAACAAAGTCCTCCTCAATTTGGAGTTTAATTGATCTATTTTCATAAATTTATCATTTTAACAACTAATTAGGATTGCAGGTGTGTGTTGTGGTGAATATGGTGTCATTAAATGTGCTATAGTAGCAAAGATGTCATCAGTAATAAAAGGTGTGTGTTGTGGTGAATATGGTGTCATTAAATGTGCTATAGTAGCAAAGATGTCATCAGTAATAAAAGTGACAGAAGGAGTAATGTGACTAATTTAAAAATTTTAAGGACAAATTTAATTTAAAAAAAATTTGGAGACCAACTTGAAAAATGGACGATCTTTTAAAGACGAATTTGATGATTTACTCCACTAAAAATAATGTAAAATAAAGCAATTAAAAGAAATAGAAGAAGGTATAAAAGACAATGGTGTAATTGATAAAAATGTCTTCTAAATTTTTTTTATAATAACAATAAATATAAAAGAAGAAAGACAAAAATTAAGATATGTTTATTAAAAAAATAGTATGAAGAAGAACCTATTTATCAAATTCTATTATAAAAATTTGAAACATTAGTAAACAAAATAATAATACCCTTATTAAGAACTATTAATCAAAATACATACAAAAAATAATATTAAACGAAATCACGAAAAAATTTAGAAAAAGAAGATAAACAAAATCAAAAAGTTAAAAATAAAAAAAAATTATAACTAAAACAAGAGAGAGAAGGGGTTATAAAATATATTTTGATTTCATATATATATATATGGATAACAATAAAAGAATAATTTAATTATTATAATTGATTAGTTATAATTAATATTTTTCATTCTATTAGTATAACTGAAATATATGAAAATGTTAATAGTAGATTTGAAACTAAATATTAAAAATAAAATTAAAATAAAATAGCATTTACTATCTTGTAAATATTTTTCAAATAAAACTCACATTATATACTTTTAAAACAAATTATTTTAATATAATAATATTTGCTATTAAAACTAAAAATTAAGGTAAGTATCATATATACTTGTTAGTAAAATATATAAAATTATTTTTTAAAGCATACCACTTTTATTATTTGAATATAACTTTAATACTTTTAAATATGATTATGATAATTAATTAAGTATTATATATTTTTTAAAATTTACATTTAATAGTTTAATTTTAACAATACATTTAATAATTTGACAATTTTTTCGTATATATAAAACTTTTAATTATAAAAAAATGTAAGATATGGTGTAGAAAAAAAAAGCTAAACATAGATTCTATTTGATAGAAACTAATAACAATTAAGTCCAACAAAAAAAATAATAGCAATCAAGAAAGAAATAAAATTTTAAGGCAAACATGTTACAAAAAAAATAAAATTAAATAAATTATGATCATTAATGATAATCATATATATTTACTTCAAAGTTTATACTTTAAAGAACTTAAGGTATTAACATATTGTATTTTTTTAAAACTTTTAATTTTAAACTATTACAAATATTAACAGTTCTTTAATAACGATAATCCTTTAAAAAAATAAACATAATAAAACGATACTAAAAATATATAATCATTTTCAAAATAACGAAAAATGTATAATTATCTAAAGTATAACATTTGTGTAGCAACTAAAATTTAATTGCTAATAAAAGTTATATATAATCTCATATCATAATCAAATAATCAAATAAGTATTTAATCAAAGAATTTAATATTTATATAATATGACAAAATAAATTGAAATTTCAGTTTAATCATAGTGTAAGTGATTAAATTTAAGTTTTCATAAATTAAATTTTATTAGTTTTTAAAAAACTAAATTATGCAATAAAAATATTTATAAGGATATTATTGATGCTCAAATAATAGAAATAATATCGTATTAATCATATTTATTGAATAATACAAAAATATAAAGTTAAATATTCATCATATATATTAAAGTAGAAAATAATCTATTCATAAATAAAAAAATTATTATTAAAAGTTAAAGAGAAAACGATAAATAGGTCCTTGACTTTTTAACTCAAAGACACACTACAAGAAAACCCTTGAGTACCGTCGGATTTAACGTCGCACATTAGCGTCGGCTTTACCAACGGACTTAGCAATAGTTTTGTTGTGAGATTTGTCATGCCAAATAATTATCGGCGGATAGTCTCTTCTGACGATAAAGTCGCAAGTAATATTTGGCGGGAAAACGAGCGAAATAGGCGCCAAACTTAGCGCCCGAGTTACTGTCGGAAAAATCTGATGGTAGACACTTTTATTAGAACACTGCATTTTGGTGATCCACACTACGTTGACGTCGCAAATATCTGCCGGTGAATTCAATGGTAACCATGCCCTAAAAGTGAACCACGAACCCCTCCCCCTTCATTTCGAATTTGCTTTCTCTCTCTAACCTCGCACCTTCCTCTCTCTTTCTCTTTCTCTCTCTCTAACCACTCACCCTCCTACTCTCTCTCTCTCTCTCTCTCTCTCTCTCTCTAACCTTTTCATCTTTCATCTCTGATGAGCGGATAATTTATACGCTTTTTGGCATTGTTTTTAGTATGCTTTTAGTATGTTTTAGTTAGTTTTTATTATATTTTTATTAGTTTTTATTTAAAATTCACTTTTCTGGACTTTACTATGAGTTTGTGTGTTTTTTTGTGATTTTAGGTATTTTCTGGCTGAAATTGAGGGACCTGAGCAAAAATCTGATTCAGAGGCTGAAAAAGGCTGCAGATGTTGTTGGATTCTGACCTCTCTGCACTCAAAGTGGATTTTCTGGAGCTACAGAAGCCCAATTGATGCGCTCTTAATTGAGTTGGAAAGTAGACATCCAGGGCTTTCCAGAAATATATAATAGTTCATACTTTGCCCGAGATTTGATGGCCCAAATAGGCGTTCCAAGTCAGCTTTAGAATTCCCGGCGTTAAACACCGGAACTGGCACAAAAGTGGGAGTTAAAACGCCCAAACTGGCACAAAAGCTGGCGTTTAACTCCAAGAAAAGTCTCTACACATGGAAGCTTCAATGCTCAGCCCAAGCACACACCAAGTGGGCCCGGAAGTGGATTTTTACGTCATTTACTCATTTCTGTAAACCCTAGGCTACTAGTTCTCTATAAATAGGACCTTTTGCTATTGTATTTGAAGAATCTTTCAATCTTCGGATCATATTTTGGTCATGTTTTTATGATTGAACCCTCTTTGGGAGGCTGGCCATTCGGCCATGCCTAGACCTTGTTCTTATGTATTTTCAACGGTAGAGTTTCTATACACCATAGATTAAGGTGTGGAGCTCTGATGTACCTCGAGTATTAATGCAATTACTATTGTTCTTCTATTCAATTTAGCTAATTCTTGTTCTAAGATATCACTTGTTCCTCAACTTGATGAATGTGATGATCCGTGACACTCATCATCATTCTCACTTATGAACGTGTGCCTGACAACCACCTCCGTTCTACCTTAGATTGAGTGGATATCTCTTGGATTCCTCAATCAGAATCTTCGTGGTATAAGCTAGAATCTATTGGCGGCCATTCTTGAGAATCCGGAAGGTCTAAACCTTGTCTGTGGTATTCTGAGTAGGATTCAGGGATTGAATGACTGTGACGAGCTTCAAACTCGCGATTGTGGGGCGTTAGTGACAGACGCAAAAAAATCACTGGATTCTATTCTGACATGATCAAGAACCGACAGATGAATAGCCGTGCTGTGACAGAGCGTGTTGAACATTTTCACTGAGAGAACGGGACTGTAGCCATTGACAATGGTGATGCCCAACATATAGCTTGCCATGGAAAGGAGTAAGAAGGATTGGATGAAGACAGTAGAAAAATAGAGAGACGAAAGGGACAAAGCATCTCCATACGCTTATCTGAAATTCTCACCAATGAATTACATAAGTATCTCTATCTTTATTTTATGTTTTATTTATCTTTTAATCATTAATCCTCCATAACCATTTGAATCCGCCTGACTGAGATTTACAAGATGACCATAGCTTGCTTCATACCAACAATCTCCGTGGGATTGACCCTTACTCGCGTAAGGTTTATTACTTGGACGACCCAGTGCACTTGCTGGTTAGTTGTGCGAAGTTGTGATAAAGAGTTGAGATTGCAATTGAGCGTACCATGTTGATGGCGCCATTGATGATCACAATTTCGTGCACCAAGTTTTTGGCGCCGTTGCCAGGGATCGTTTGAGTTTGGACAACTGACGGTTCATCTTGTTGCTTAGATTAGGTAATTTTATTTTATGTTTAAGCTTTTTACTTTTCGAAAATTTTTCAAAAAAAATATTTCTATTTTGTTCTTCAGATTTTTTAAGAATGGATTCTAGAGTTTCATGATGATTTGTTGAAGTATGGCTGGCTGTGAAGCCATGTCTAATCTTTTGGACCCAGGTTTCAACTTATCATCACAAGAGCTTGTTGATTTCTATCAATTTTGCTGTTGTGAGCAATGATCTGCTAAAGCTTGGCTGGCCATTGGCCATGTCTAGTATTTTGGACCGGAGCTTTCACTGAAAGCTTGGGTGGCTATGAAGCCATGTCTAATTCCTGGAGCGGAGTCTTAAACTAGCATTGCAATGATTCCTGGAATTCTCATTAAGAATTTTGAACCCTTGTTTTTCTTTTCCACTCAATTTTCGAAAAAGCACAAAAAATTTTATAAAATCTTAAAATAAAAAATATTTTTATATTTCTTGTTTGAGTCTAGTGTCTAATTTTAAGTTTGGTGTCAATTGCATGTCTTTATTCTTCTAATTTTCGAAAATTACATGCATTATGTTCTTTATTGATCTTCAAGTTGTTCTTGATGATTTCCTTATGTATCTTAAGTGATCTTCAAGATGTTCTTGATGATTTACTTACTCTGATCTTTAATTCTCTTGTCTTGAGTATTTTTGTTGTTTTTCATATGCATTCTCAATTTGTTAGTGTCAATAGTATACAAACTTCTAAGTTTGGTGTCTTGCATACATTGTTTATTTGATCTTAGTTTCATTTTGATTATTCCTCATCATTAAAAATTCAAAAAAAAAATTAATTTGTGTCTTTTCAAGTCAATAATACAGAGAATTGAAGATTCAGAACATGCAGCAGAGGAATTACACAGAAAAAGCTGGGCGTTCAAAACATCCAGTGAAGAAGGAAAACTGGCGTTTAAACGCCAGAATGGATACCATTCTGGGCGTTTAACGCCAGGATGATACAAGAGGGAAGATTTTGTTTTTAATTCAAATTTTTTCAAGTTTTCATAATTTTTCAAAATCAAATCTTTTTCAAACCATATCTTTTCAATCATATATTTTCAAAATCAATTTCGTTCCATTCTCAAAAATACTTGCCTACAATTAATGATTTGATTCAACATTTCAAGT
>NC_029772.3:51470817-51471942 GCF_000817695.3 Arachis duranensis | reverse complement strand
CCAAGTCATTAATTTTAAAAATCAAATCTTTTTAAATTGTTTCTCAATCATATCTTTTCAATCATATCTTTTTAAAAACCATAACTCTTCAATTATATCTTCTTAATCACATCTTTTTCCAAATAATTTTCAATCTTTTTGATTTCTAATTTCAAAACCTGTTTCAAAAATCACTTTATTTCTTTCCCAACTTTAATTTTCGAAAATCATTCTTCAAATTTTCAAAATTTCTTCAAAATCTTTTAATTTATTTTCGAAAATTCTTCCCCTCTTCTCACATCCTTCTATTTACTATTTTCAAAAATTCTTTCCCTCTTCTCACATCCTTCTATTTAAGGACTAACACTCCTCCACTATCAACAATTCGAACTTTATCTCTCTTGATAAGTTCGAATTCTTCTTCTTCTACCTCCTCCTTCTATTCTTCTTTTCCTCTGACATCTCAAGGAATCTCTATACTGTGACATAGAGGATTATATATTTTCTTGTTCTCTTCTCTTTCATATGAGCAGGAGCAAAGACAAATGCATTCTTGTTGAGGCTGACCCTGAACCTGAAAGGACCTTGAAGCGAAAGCTAAGAGAAGCTAAAGCATTACTCTCTGTAGAGGACCTAACAGAAGTCTTCAAACAAGAAGAAGACATGGCAGTCGAAAACAACAACAATGCCAACAATGCAAGGAAGGTGCTGGGTGACTTTACTGCACCTACTCCCGACTTCTATGGGAGAAGCATCTCTATCCCTGCCATTGGAGCAAGCAACTTTGAGCTTAAGCCTCAATTAGTTTCTCTAATACAACAGAATTGCAAGTTCCATGGACTTCCATTGGAAGATCCTCATTAGTTTTTAGCTGAATTCTTGCAAATCTGTGATACTGTCAAGACCAATGGGGTTGACCCTGAGGTCTACAGACTTATGCTATTCCCTTTTGCTATAAGAGACAGAGCTAGGATATGGTTGGACTCACAACCTAAAGAAAGCATGAACTCTTAGGAAAAGCTAGTCAATGCCTTCTTGGCAAAATTCTTTCCACCTCAAAAACTGAGTAAGCTTAGAGTGGAAGTCCAAACCTGCAGACAGAAGGAAGGAGAATCCCTCTATGAAGCTTGGGAAAGATACAAACAA
>NC_029772.3:51468206-51469668 GCF_000817695.3 Arachis duranensis | reverse complement strand
AACAGAGCCCCCACAGTCAAACTCTAAGTTTGGTGTTGGGAGGCCACAACCAAATTCTAAGTTTGGTGTTGAACCCCCACATTCAAACTCTAAGTTTGGTGTTGGGAGGTTCCAACATTACTCTGAACATCTGTGAGGCTCCATGAGGGCCCACTGTCAAGCTACTGACATTAAAGAAGCGCTTGTTGAGAGGCAACCCAATGTTATATTTATCTATTTTCCATTGTTATTTTATGTTTTCTATAGGTTGATGATCATGTGAAGTCACAAAAACAATTGAAAAAGCAAAAACAGAATAAAAAATAGAAAGAAAAATAGCACATCCTGGAGGAAAAGCTTGCTGGCGTTTAAACGCCAGTAAGGGCAGCAAATGGGCGTTTAATGCCCAGTCTGGCACCAGACTGGCGTTTAACATCAGAAAGGGGTACCAGACTGGCGTTTAACGCCAGAAAAGGGCAGCAGCCCGGAGTTTAACGCCAGGACTGGCAGAAAAGGCGTTTTACACGCCACTTGGTGCAGGGATGAGATATCCTTGACACCTCAGGATCTGTGGACCCCACAGGATCCCCACCTACCCCACCACTCAGGATCTGTGGACCCCACAGGATCCCCACCTACCCCACCACTCTCTCTCTTCTTCACCCCTTCACCAATCACCTCAACACCTCTTTCCCAAAAACTCCTCACCTATCAAATCCCACCATTCTCTTCACCACTCACATCCATCCTTCATAAAACCCTACCTACCCCACCATCCAAATTCAAACCACTTTCCCTCCCAAACCCACCCATAATGGCCGAACCCTACCCCTCTCTCCACCCCTATATAAACCCTACTTCACTCCTTCACTTTCACACAACCTAAACACTACTTCTCCCCCTCCATCTCCTCTATTTCCTCTTCTTCTACTCTTTTTCTTTACTCTTTTGCTCGAGGACGAGCAAACCTTCTAAGTTTGGTGTGGTAAAAGCGTTGCTTTTTGTTTTTCCATAACCATTTATGGCACCTAAGGCCGGAGAAACCTCTAGAAAGAGAAAAGAGAAGGCAAAAGCTTCCACCTCCGAGTCATGGGAGATGGAGAGATTCATCTCAAGGGTGCATCAAGACCACTTCTATGAAGTTGTGGCCATGAAGAAGGTGATCCCCAAGGTCCCTTTCAAACTCAAAAAGAGTTAATATCTGGAGATCCGACATGAGATCCGAAGAAGAGGTTGGGAAGTTCTTACCAACCCCATTCAACAAGTCAGAATCTTAATGGTTCAAGAGTTCTATGCCAATGCATGGATCACCAAGAACCATGATCAAAGTGTGAACCCGGAACCAAAGAATTGGCTTACAATGGTTCGGGGAAAATGCTTAGATTTTAGTCCGGAAAATGTAAGGTTGGCATTTAACTTGCCCATGATGCAAGGAGATGAACACCCCTACACTAGAAGGGTCAACTTTGATCAAAGGTTGGAC
>NC_029772.3:51467276-51468033 GCF_000817695.3 Arachis duranensis | reverse complement strand
TAATCATTCCCACTAGCAACCGGTCCGAAGCTACTATAGACCGGGCTATTGTGATTCATAGCATCATGATTGGAGAGGAAGTAGAAGTTCATGAGGTTATATCCCAAGAACTTTATAAGGTGGCGGACAAGTCCTCTACCTTGGCAAGGTTAGCCTTCCCTCATCTCATTTGTCACCTCTGTGGAGAGATTCATCTCAAGGGTGCATCAAGACCACTTCTATGAAGTTGTGGCTAAGAAGAAGGTGACCCCCGAGGTCCCTTTCAAACTCAAAAAGGGTCAACTTTGATCAAAGGTTGGACCAAGTCCTCATGGACATGAGGAAATTCCTCATCAGGAAATCCTTGAGATGCCTCAAGGGATGCACTTTCTTCCACAAAACTATTGGGAGCAAATCAACTCCTCCCTAGGAGAATTGAGTTCCAACATGGGACAACTAAGGGTGGAGCACTAAGAACATTCTATCCTCCTTCATGAAATTAGAGAAGATCAAAGAATCATGAGAGAGGAGCAACAAAGGCAAGGAAGAGACATTGAGGAGCTCAAGCACTCTATAAGATCTTCAAGAGGAAGAACAAGCCGCCATCACTAAGGTGGACCCGTTCTTTAATCTCTTTGTTCTTTATTTTTCTGTTTTTTTCGAAAATTATGCTTTATGTTTTATTTATGTTTGTGTCTTATGATCATTAGTGTCTTAGTGTCTATGCCTTAAAGTTATGAATGTCCCAATGAATCCATCACCTTTCTTAAATGAAAAA
>NC_029772.3:51461953-51467073 GCF_000817695.3 Arachis duranensis | reverse complement strand
TGCTTAAGAACCCTGGACACCTCTAATTGGGGACTTTTAGCAAAGCTGAGTCACAATCTGAAAAGGTTCACCCAGTTATGTGTCTATGGCATGGATGTATCCGGTGGTGATACTGGAAAACAGAGTGCTTTGGGCCACGGCCAAGACTCATAAAGTAGCTGTGTTCAAGAATCATCATACTTAACTAGGAGAATCAATAGCACTATCCGGATTCTGAGTTCCTATAGAAGCCAATCATTCTGAACTTCAAAGGATAAAGTGAGATGCCAAAACTGTTCAGAGGCAAAAAGCTAAAAGCCCCGCTCATCTAATTAATACTGATCTTCATAGATGTTTTTGGAATTCATTGTATATTCTCTTCTTTTTATTCTATTTGATTTTCAGTTGCTTGGGGACAAGCAACAATTTAAGTTTGGTATTGTGATGAGCGGATCATTTATACGCTTTTTGGCATTATTTTTAGTATGTTTTAGTTAGTTTTTATTATATTTTTATTAGTTTTTATTTAAAATTCACTTTTCTGGACTTTAATATGAGTTTGTGTGTTTTTCTGTGATTTCAGGTATTTTCTAGCTGAAATTGAGGGACCTGAGCAAAAATCTAATTCAGAGGCTGAAAAGGGCTGCAGATGCTGTTGGATTCTGACCTCCCTGCACTCAAAGTGGATTTTCTGGAGCTACAGAAGCCCAATTGGCGCGCTTTCAATTGAGGTGGAAAGTAGACATCCAGGGCTTTCCAGCAATATATAATAGTTCATTCTTTGCCCGAGATTTGATGGCCCAAACAGGCGTTCCAAGTCAGCTTTAGAATTCCCAGCGTTAAACGCCGGAACTGGCACAAAAGTGGGAGTTAAACGCCCAAATTGGCACAAAAGCTGGCGTTTAACTCCAAGAAAAGTCTCTACACATGGAAGCTTCAATGCTCAGCCCAAGCACACACCAAGTGGGCCCGGAAGTGGATTTTTACGTCATTTACTCATTTCTGTAAACCAAGGCTACTAGTTCTCTATAAATAGGACCTTTTGCTATTGTATTTGAAGAATCTTTCAATCTTCGGATCATCTTTTGATCATGTTTTTATGATTGAACCCTCTTTGGGAGGCTGGCCATTCGGCCATGCCTAGACCTTGTTCTTATATATTTTCAACGGTAGAGTTTCTACACACCATAGATTAAGGTGTGGAGCTCTGTTGTACCTCGAGTATTAATGCAATTACTATTGTTCTTCTATTCAATTCAGCTTATTCTTATTCTAAGATATCACTTGTTCCTCAACTTGATGAATGTGATGATCCATGACACTCATCATCATTCTCACCTATGAACGTGTGCCTGACAACCACCTCCGTTCTACCTTAGATTAAGTGGATATATCTCTTGGATTCCTTAATCAGAATCTTCGTGGTATAAGCTAGAATCCATTGGCGGCCATTCTTTAGAATCCGGAAGGTCTAAACCTTGTCTGTGGTATTCTGAGTAGGATTCAGGGATTGAATGACTGTGACGAGCTTCAAACTCACGATTGTGGGGCATAAGTAACAGACGCAAAAGAATCACTGGATTCTATTCCGACATGATCGAGAACCGACAGATGAATAGCCGTGCTGTGACAGAGCGTGGCTTGCCATGGAAAGGAGTAAGAAGGATTGGATGAAGACAGTAGGAAAGCAGAGAGATGGAAGGGACAAAGCATCTCCATACGCTTATCTGAAATTCTCACCAATGAATTACATAAGTATCTCTATCTTTATTTTATGTTTTATTTATCTTTTAATCATTAATCCTCCATAACCATTTGAATCCGCCTGATTGAGATTTACAAGATGACCATAGCTTGCTTCATACCAACAATCTCCGTGGGATCGACCCTTACTCGCATAAGGTTTATTACTTGGACGACCCAGTGCACTTGCTGGTTAGTTGTGCGAAGTTGTGATAAAGAGTTGAGATTGCAATTGAGCGTACCATGTTGATGGCGCCATTGATGATCACAATTTCATGCACCAATCTCCATCAACCTTCTCCGCCGTTGCTACTGCAAATGCCACCGCCGTCTAGAACGCTACTGCCGCTGTTGCAAACTCCTTGCCGCTTCCGCTTCTGTTGCCATTGCACCTCCACCCATGTTCCCCATTTTTATTTATTTTACATTCAAGATTTTTTGTTTGAACTTTGTTTCTTTCAAATTCTTTACTTCAAGTTAATTAATTACTTAGTAGAGTTTAGTTAGTTTAATTTTATGATTTAGTGAATTTAGGTGGTTAGGATAGGTTAGAATAGGTTAGATTAGGCTTTGAGATTGCTGAAAAGTGTTGAATTATTGAGCTACTTGCTGATTCACCATGCTGAATTGTTTGGAAAATGTTTGATTGTATTTCTGAGTCGTTATTTTACTGTTGATTTTAATGAATTTTGATATTGGAATTGTTTGGATAATTTTGATTGCGTTCATTCACTACATTAAGATCGCTTTTTCTGCTAGACTTGTCTGCATTTTGCTTCATTATTGCTTGTTGTAACTAGCCATAACTTAATTAATCCTTGTTTTGAATTTGTCGCTTATCAATTCCTAATTGAGTGCATCAATTTTGCATTAATTTTGCATATAACTTTCCATCTTTATCACATTTATGAGTAATTTTTGTTTCCAATGTATGTTGAAATGTGGAATCTGGTCATAACATTGCTATTTTGAATGTATATCTGTTGTATTGCATCTTCAGTTTTATGCAATAGCAGAAAATACAATGCAATGCCAATTTGAAAAAATTTGGCAAAGAATCATAGAATATATGAAGTGCAAAGATTTTTTGGATATTCTGTGTCTACTTGTGATGCTATTGGTCTTGTAGTGTATGCTTTATAGTTTTATCAATGTAATTAGCTTTGGATATATGGAAGCATACTCCTCCTGAGTGGACTATGCTTTGGATTGTTGCAAAGGTGTGTTGATTTGAACGAAGTGTGTATACGTAAGATGCTCCAGAGGTTTTGAAATTAGTGTATCTTAGTTAGTTACAGAGTTCTCATACCATTAATCTACTATTATGCTTTCTTGTGGCTTGATACGTGTATTGCCTACTTACTTGTTTTCTATTTTTTGGTGATAATAGATAATCATTTGGAACTTGTAAGTATTTTCCTGTGTGGGTCTCACGTCTTAATAAAGAACTCTCATTATTTTTTCTATGAATTATCCGAGGTATTGTTAAAAAGGGTTGATAGATATTTGGTTGTGATAGAACCCTTGAAGGATAGAAAAATCCAAAATTTTTGAGAGATTCTGTCAAAAATTTTATTAGATTTTGAGTGAAATTTGAATCAATCGTTTAATTGTGTATTGACTGATGTTGTGGATTAAGATTTGTTAGATTTGTGTTAATAATAATATATGCTAATTACTATTAGTAATATATTTGTTGTGTAGACATGACAACACGTAGAGGAGGTAGGTCGAGTGGGTCACGGAGTCGTGGTAGAGGACAAAGGAGCCGGCTCTGAGACCTCAGTGGTAGATCCTAATAGGGTTTGGCGTGAGACTGCCTCTGAACTCCATAAGAATCACCACTTCGAGTTGGGGTTGTTCTTCGCCAGTGGCCTCTGCTCCTCTACGGTAGCGGCTTCCTCTGTCACTAGTCTTGTCGATCCCCAGGAAGTTATCGACTTGAACGAGGAGGTGCAGAAGCTGACACAAGAGCTTCACCAACAAGAGGAGCAGTCTAAGCAACGGTACAACGACCTTCTTGCACATTTGGGAGGAGTTGTTGCCATCAGTTCGGACTTGACGGAGAAACTAGAGCAGCTCGATCGGTTACAAGAGCAAATAGAGCAGTACAACTAGTATATGCGTGCTGGAGGCAACAGCACTGCTGGTTCCAGTGGCAACGCTGCTCGTGGGGTTCCGACGTCAGCACCTACAATGCCGTCTCAGCAGGGGGACTATGATGACAACGACGACGATTATCAGAATCTGTTGGGGCTAGGATTTTATTTTATTTTATTTTTTGTCTACTTCGTTGTATTCTACCTCTATGACATTTTATTATATTCAGACCATTTATTTTTAATAAAATAATTTGTTAATTTCTACTAACAATTTTATTAATAAGAGTTCTAATTCGACTACTACTTGTGGCTTAACTGTGCCAAAAAAAAAATACTATTGTCGGATTTACCGTTCGATTGATCCGATGGTAACTTGGCACCTAAACACATGAAATGGCGTCAAAGTTAATCCGACGGTAATCATCAACTCAATCTCGACAAATTCATTGAAAATACCGATGAAAATCCATCGGTAAATAGTTTTCAGCGCCAATAATACCGTCAATTCTAGGATGACGGTAAAAACCGGCTGATTTATTTGATTAATCCGACGGTAAATTCGACGGTACTTAATGTTTTTTTTTAATGACAAATAAGTCATTGACTAATTGAAAATATAAAAACGTCCATAATTTTTAAAAATGCGAGACATTTAAGTCTTTTCAGATGATCTATTTGTCTTAGTATATTTTGGGCAAAGAGACTTAGATGTCTCGCGTTTTAAAAGGTGATGGATGTTTTTGTATTTTTATTTAGTCAGAATTTTATTTATCTTCGAGTTAAAAAGTGAAGAACTTATTTTGCTTTTTTTCAAAGTTGAATATGCAGATAAAAAAAATGATATTAGACATATATAACCAAATAATGAACGAATATGCTATGTGTACACCAAAATTAGCTATCAGGATAAAATACATATTAAAATATAAATACACATTGAAAATAAGTTAAACCACCCATATATTTATACACAAATATATTAATACACATTTTAGTGGCTGATTTAATGTATAAATAATATTTTTAAATAATAAATTTATACAATTAGACATATATAACGTCATAATACATTAAAATAATAATTTATTAAATCAAAGCGTATATATATTCTTTGGTAGAAAGCATTATTTTAAAATGATATTAATATTAATAATAAAAAATATTAAAATAGTATTAATGATTTAATTGAAATATATTATTAACATAAAATATAAAAGATATAATTAGTCATAATTATAATTAATTATATTTAGTGAATTAGGCTAAATAAATAACAAATATTACCAAAAAATGTCA
>NC_029772.3:51445646-51461903 GCF_000817695.3 Arachis duranensis | reverse complement strand
TTCATAGATTAAATATGTAATTATAAATTATTTAATATTATTAATTATTGTTGGTATTATATATTAGTTGAAAATATGGTAATTGTCTATTTTAGTCACAAGTCTATTATTTTAATGTCTAATACATTAATCAAATTAATTAATTAATATAAATAATTAGCATATAATTAATTTGGTTTAATCAATCAAAAAATAAATTGAAAAACACATCCAATGTAATAATTAAATAATATCTTGCTTGTTTTATTTGTAGCTTTATTATACACCTTATAAACTAATCAATTAATTAACTACTATAATAAATTACAATTAATTAATTAATATAAATTATAATAAATTGTGTGATATTAAAAGATCTAAATAGATAAATTATCATATATATCACTATATAAAAGTAAGAATTATATTATAATCATTGTTGGTAAAAGGTTTATTTATATATATTGTAATAATTATATACATGTTGGTAAGAAATGGTAAAAATCCTAATCATATACATGCTTAAATATATAGTAAAAATTATAATATATTTAATAGTTGTTGATATAATGATATTTATTATTAATTGATCGAAAATAGAGAAGATTAGCCGTAATTATAATAATTTTAATTGTTACCTAGAAAGAATGATTAAATAACAATAATTGAATTAATTTTTAATTTTAATTAATAGAAATTAAATTTATTGAGTTAAAATAAATAATTAAGAATTGATAATAAAAATAATATTATTCTCTTATTAACAGCATAATAAAAGGAATTAATGATTATTTATTTATTTTGTGAAATTATTATTCTACATATATTCTTGTATTATTATACTAATAGTATAATAAAGAGATCTTGATGCACATATATTATTTGATTATTCTAAATTTATTATTATTATTATTATTATAGAGAAGATTAGCAACAATAAATTTATTACAAAAAAATACTTTACATAGAAATAAGCGAGAATAAAAATAACAAATAATTGAATTAGTAAGTATAAATAATAAAATTTATAATTTGTTATTGATAAATGGTATTCATTATTAATTGATTTAATATAGGAAAGATTAGCTAGTATTATAATAAATTTAAATGTTATCTAAAATTAGTGAATTAAATAGCAATAATTGAATTAAAAATTTTAGAAAATATCAGAAATAGAAATAAAAAATAAAAAAATTAATAATAAATAGGAGTGTATTTATTATTTACGTTAGAGAGAACAAAAAATTATAAAAGTATGATATCTCACTTATATTAGTCTGGAGAAAAATTCAATTTTAATAAGAAGATTAGTATTATTATTACTGTATCATTAAATTATGTGGTGTCCTATTCCTTTAAAATATGTAGCTTGTAGAATTTATTTTTATGATTTTTTATCTTCATTTATGATCTAAAAAATTATATACATATCACCGAAATTTCTTAGAACTAAATTGAGTTTTTACACATGAAAGAACGAATGCTACGATATTTGTCAAGACTTTTGAGTTGCAAAATTAAATGTGCTATTACCATTTGAGGAGTGTTAATTTGGTGCTGAAAAAGATGATGAATGTTTCGAGGAATAAGATTTGTCTAACGTCTAATTATTTGCGCTTATATAATGGTGCCTTATCCTAGCAATTCATACATCACAATGTTATTGACTCGTTATAAAACAAATAAAAATAAAATTAAGAAATTGATAATTTTTGTATTATTGGATATCAAGGATTAGTAACAATTAAAGTTGGTTTCACATGATTAATAAATCAATAAAAGTAAGTACATTAGGGACATAATTTTAACATTGAAAAGATTTAACATGTGACCTGTAAAAAGTTACAATAAAGTAATGCATATAGATAAAAATGATAAAATTCATAATAAAAATAATAAAACTTAAATAAATAAAAAAATAAAAAAATAGAAAAGATGGATTATAATAAAATGAATTGAGTGTGAAAGCGTTTTATTTTATATTACAACCATTTTAATAATAATAAATAAAAATACGTCAACTTGATATATAAAAGAAAATAATGAGTTAAAATCATAATACAGTTCTAAAGTAAAAGCTCAAATTAGATGTAATACTATTGCACAATATAAAAGAATTTTGTTGAGTATAAGTGTATTAAGTACGAGGGAGGCTTTCGGAGTGATATTCTGAGCTCCGTTACACCGATAGAGATTAGGGTGTTTTCTAAACTTCTAAATAAGAGTAGGGTGGCTGAGGATTGTGTGAGGAAGGTAGTAGTAGAAAAAGAAAGTCAGAGGATGCCTTTTTAGAGGACTCAAGGAAGGAATTTTGCACCAAAGGACGGAAATTTCAAGCGTAGAGGTTTTATTCCACAACATATTCAAGGTCAGACTAACTTCAGAATGCCGAATAACAATGCCAATCAAGAAAAACGGTATGGAAAATAGCTACAGAGTGATCTAAGCTGTCAAAGATGCGAGAAGTATCATCCTGGAGTCCCATGCAGATTGGGATCAGGGGTATGCTACTTTTGTGGACAACCCGGGCAACTGGTCTGGAATTGTCCAAAGAAGAAGAAGTTTGAGACCGGTAGAGTACAGCAATCGGGAAGAGTATTCACTTCTTCTGCAGCATGTGCTGAGGGATCCAAGACCTTGATCAGAGGTAACTGTGAAGTAGCTGGTAAAATTTTAAGTGCTTTATTTGAATCTAGAGCGACACATTCATTCATAGCATTTGAAAAGGCTAGTGAGTTAGGATTGAAGATTGTGGTCTTAGGTTATGATCTAAAGGTGCATAATGTCACTTCTGAAGCTGTTGTGACTAGGTTAGGATGTCCACAAGTTTCATTTCGGGTTAAACAACGTGATTGTGTTCATGATTTGATTTGTTTACCGATGCCTGGTCTGGATCTCATTTTGGGACTAGATCGGTTGTCTAGGAATCATGTCTTGCGTGATTGTTATGAGAAATCAGTGTACTTTATGCCAGAAGGATCGGAATGGCTGGTTTGTGATGAATTGTTACTATTTGAACTTTATGATAATAAACTGTTTTGAGTGTAAATTTCAAGGTGTTATGCTGTTAACGGCGGGTGTTTCGGGAAATGAACAAATTTTAGAGCAAATTTCGGTTGTTTGTGAATTTTCTGAGGTGTTTCTAGACGACATTGATGAATTTCCTCCTAATCGAGAGGTCGAGTTTGCAATTGAATTGGTGCTTAGAGCAGGTTCGATCTCAAGTGCTGCTTATAGGATGTCACCTTTAGAGATGGCCGAGCTTAAGGCTCATCTGGAAGACTTAATGGGTAAACGCTTCATTCGATCGAGTGTTTCTCTATGTGGAGTGCCAGTGTTACTAGTAAAGAAGAAGGACAGGAGTATGCGTCTGTGTGTCGACTATAGGCAGTTGAACAAGGTTATTGTAAAAAATAAATATCCATTACCAAGGATCGACGACCTAATGGACCATCTATAGGGGGCCAGAGTGTTTTCCAAGATCGACTTGCGATTCGGGTATCATCAGATAAGGGTTAGAGATGAAGACATTCCGAAGACTGCTTTCAGAATGCGATACGGTCACTACGAATACATGATTATGTCTTTCGGGTTAGCCAATACCCCGGCAGTGTTTATGGACTACACGAACCGAATCTTCCACCCGTTCTTAGATAGATTCATTGTCGTCTTCATAGATAGCATTCTCATTTACTCCAAAACTGAAGAAGAACATGCGGATTACTTGCAGACTGTGTTACAAATATTGAAAGAAAGAAAATTGTACGCCAAGTTATCTAAATGCGAGTTCTAGAAGACTGAGGTGAAGTTTCTTGGTAATGTGGTAAGTGAACAGGGGATCACTGTGGATTCTACTAAAGTTGAGGCGGTAATGGATTGGGGACGACCAACTATTGTGACGGATATTAGGAGTTTTCTAGGTTTGGTGGGTTATTACTGAAGGTTCATTAAAGGGTTTTCACAACTCGCCTTGCCTTTAACTAAGCTGACCAGAAAGAATGCGCCATTTGTCTGGACTCCTAAGTGCGAGGAAAGTTTTCAAGCGTTGAAGCAGAGGTTGACCACTGCACCTGTGTTAGTGTTGCCCAAGCCAAGTGAACCGTTTGAGGTATACTGTGACGCATCACTAAAGGGTCTAGGGTGCATGCTGATGCAGCACCGTAATGTCGTGGCATACGCCTCACGACAGTTAAGGCCGCACGAGATGAATTATCCAACTCACGACTTAGAACTTGCTGCTGTTGTGTTTGCTCTAAAGATTTGGAGACATTATCTCTATGGCGTTAAGTTTCAAATCTTTTCAGATCACAAAAGCTTAAAGTACCTCTTTGAGCAGAGAGAACTGAATATGCGTCAGAGGAGGTGGATTGAGCTTTTAAAGGACTACGACTTCGAGTTGAATTACCACCCTGAAAAAGCGAATGTTGTGGTAGAAGCTTTGAGCCAGAAGTCCCTATGTGCTGCTCGGAAGATGCTACGAGAGGAACAGTTGCTAAAGGCATTCAAAGGCCTGAAATGGGGGTTAGAGAGGAGTTTGGGGCTCTATGTTTGAGTTAGCTGATAATTTCAAGTGATTTTAAATCTGAGATCGAAAAAGCTCAGCAAGACAATAAAGAATTATAGAAAGTGTTGTCAGCAATTGAGTAAGGAAAGCAATGGAGAGTGTCAGGGGACAAAAATGGATTATGAAGGTTAAAGGACCGAATTATTCCGCCAGACGTCAGAACCTTACGGTAGGATATCTTGAAGGAGTTGCATAAAAGCAAATTCTCTATTCATCCGAGAAGCACTAAGATATATCAAGACCTGAAAACGATGTTCTGGGGCCTTAGAATGAAGAATGATGTGGCGTTGCACATTTCAAAGTGCCTAACTTGTCAGAAAGTCAAGATTGAGCATAAAAAATCATCAGGAACCTTTTAGCCCTTGGAGATTTTGCAGTGGAAGTGGGAGAGCATTGCAATGGACTTTGTGTCGGGTTTAACAAGGACTCAAGCTAGATTTGACGCTGTTTGAGTGATTGTGGATTGACTGACAAAGTCGGCTCACTTTCTACCCATTCGGATAAGCTGTACATTGGAGGAGTTAGCACAGATGTACATTAAAGAGATTGTGAGGTTGCATGGCATACCTACCACCATTGTATCCAACAGAGATCCTCGTTTCACCTCAAGGTTCTGGGGAGCTTTCCAGCGAGCATTTGGAACTTAATTAAGCTTGAGTACCGCGTATCACCCTCAAACTGACGATCAGTTGGAGAGGACAATTCAAACCCTAGAGGATATGTTGAGGGCCTGTGTTCTGGACCAGCCGGTGAGCTGCTATTGGTATAAGCCACTAGTGGAGTTTGCATACAACAATAGCTACCATGCGAGCATCGAAATGGCTCCGTATAAGGTTCTATATGGGAGGAAGTGTCAATCTCCGCTATGCTAGCATGAAACTGGGGAGAAGAGCTTATTAGGGCTTAAAATGATAGCTGAGACCACCGAGCAAATAAAGAAAATCTAAAGCGGAATGCTTGTCGCTCAAAGCCGTTAGAAGAGCTATGCTGATCAAAGGCAGAAGCCTTTAGAATTTGAAGAAGGAGAGCATGTATTTTTGAAAGTTACTCCGACAACTGGAGTAGGTAGAGCAATCAAGACGAAGAAACTGAACTCCCGTTATATCGGTCCATTCAAAATTCTAAAGAGCATTGGGCGGTAGCCTATATGATTACTTTACCGCCGCATCTTTTGAACCTGCACGATGTGTTTCACGTGTCATTGCTGGGAAGTATACTCCCAATGCAAGTCATGTTCTGGAACCGGAATTAGTTCAAGTAAGAGAAGATCTGACGCTTGTAGTAATTTCGGTTAGGATTGACGACATCAGCATCAAATGATTGTGTAGAAAGAAAGTATCATTGGTGAAAGTAGCTTGGAGTCGGGCTGGTATTGAAGAACATACTTGGGAGCTCGAATCGGATATGCGGAAGGACTACCTACACCTCTTTTCAGGTAACTAAATCTGAATTTTGAGGGTAAAATTCTTAATTAAATGAGTAGGATGTAAACCCCATAAAATTAGCAAATAATTAATCAATAAATTAATTTTTAATAAAGAAAATTCGAATTGTGAATTTTATAGTTTAATGAAGTAGAGCTAATTAAAATAAGAATTTTGACACTAATTTTAAAGAATTTGGCCCAAGATTGGGCCAAACGGGCCGAACCAGTCGAATCAGGCCCAACCCACACTTCACTAACTTAATGAGCTCAGCTCATTCTCTTCCCTTCCTTAAGAAACATGCTGAAGAACTCAGCCAGAGGAGGAAGAACACCAAACATAGCAAAACCCTTAGATCCAACTCAAATCATCATATCTTTTCACTCTAAGCATCGATCGCCGCACCGTTTGCGGCCACGCGTCCAGTGCGTCAAGCTCTACAAAGCCCAGTACAATGTAAGGTAAGAAAATCATGTTTTCGTCCTCAATTTCCTCATTCCCAATTTCGAAATTTATGAGCAAAGATGTTAAAAATTGTTTAATTCCGGTGTTTAGGTTTGAATTAGTTAGAGAAAAATGCTTAATCTTGCTTTATTGGTGCTTGAGTAAGGTGAGAATCCTAGAACCCTAGTTAATTCATTGATTTTGTATGTTGGGTATTAAATTTTGGGTATGTATATGTGATAAATATGTTAGGTGTATGTATATATGTGATATGAAGCAATTGGATATGTTGGAAGCTTAATCGGAAGCTTGAGATTTGGTGCTAGTTGCTGAAATTGGTGTTGAAGGCTTACTTCTTGCCTAAGTGGGTTGTCTTGGGTTATACGAGGAAATTGGCCAAGGTATGATTTTGGTTTCTCGTATTAATATATAATGTCTTATGAAAACTTAGGCTAGATTACCATAGGATAGCTTGGAATGGTAAAGTATGTTAAATGCTTAGTATTCTTGATAATGATTGATGATATCGATTGAGCATGTGTTGGTGTTTATTGATTATGATGGAAATAGAATGATTAATGATGGTTTGATCATGAATTGATAAGTTGGTAAACAATGAATATGTATATATGATGGTATGATGATGGTTGTTGGTATAAATGTGAAGTTTATGCATGATATATAGTTTTGTGGAAATGAGGTATGGTGGGTGATAGAAGAGTGTGTTATTGTGTTAATTTGATATGGTTTGTTGTGGTGCTGATTATATATATGGAATGTTGAGGTTTGAGTTTGATTCTTAATGAAAATAAAGGTTTAGAGTTTTTGTGTAAAATTGATTTTTTTTGCCAAATTTGGCGAGCCATAACTTGGCTTCCGGATCCCTAAATTGTTTCAAACTTATTTCATATGAAATGGTCTGTAAAGTTTACACCATTCAAAGAACGGATGAAAAATGTTTTAAAACAAAAAAGTTATGCCCGTCGGAAGTTTGGTATGCAAAACTAAAATTCTGCAAACTTAACCATTTTAGACCAACCTGCAATGCATGTGTACGCATACCCCTCCATATTCACCTGTGCGCTTCTGTTTGGCATGCATGCGTACACAGAGATGTGGCTTCATACGCGAATGGTGCACGAATCCCCACACTCCATACAACTGTACCAGCAAGTGCACTGAGTCGTCCAAGTAATACCTGACGAGTCAGGGTCGATCCCACGAGAATTGTGGTTTGAAGCAAGCTATGGTTATCTTGTAGGTCTTAGTCAGGCAAATCAAGAGGTTATTGGTTTGAATGCATATGAGGAATAGTGTATAAAATACTTTGTAAATTTAAATAAAATCAGTAATAGGGTCATGGTTAAGGCTTGGAGTTGCTTTGTCTTTCTGAATTAACTCTAGTATTACTGTCTCCTTTGCTTGTGAATGATTTCTTCTATGACTGGCTGTATGTGATCAACGCCGTATGACCGCGGTCATCAATCTTCTCTGCTTAAGATCAAACGCCATATGGCCGCGGTCATCCAATCTAAACGAGGGTGAAGCTCTAGCAATTCATTCTATTTGGTAATCCTACTCAAAATGCCACAAACAAGGTCGAATCTTTTGGATTAGAGAATGCTGCTCCTTTGAGTTCTAGCCTTTACCACAGAGACCTTAATCTCCCCGTAAATCGGCTGAATTGGTGTCTCGAGAAGTCCCCAACGAAGTCGTGGATTAGGCGTCTGAGAGATATATAATCAAGCTGGCGGTTCGTGCTTTCCAGTCACGTATTCACACGGACCCAAGTAGACACGGGTGGTTGTCAGGCATGCGATCTTAGTATGATGAACGGAGCTGATTGTCTCGGATCATCCCATTCACCATGTTGAAGAACGAGTATACATCTTAAAATTAAATCAAACGCAGATTGAAGGAAAACAATAATACTTTTATTAATTCATAGAACTCAGCAGGGCTCTTCCCCTCAACCTAGGAGGTTTAGAAACTCATAATAATAGAAAATACAATGATAAATGAAATATGGTGTGCATCCTCCCTAATGGAGAATTTAAAAGTTCTTTAAATACTAAAGTAATAACTAAGGATTACATAAGAAAGGGTAAAACAGTCTTTTAGTGCTAAAATCCACTTCGTGAGTGTTTGGGCTGAACTTTGATGAGATCCACGTGCTAGGAAACCTCTAGGGTGTTGAACGCTGGCTAGGGGTTCCTCTCTGGGCATTTTGACGCTGGTCTCTTCCTTGTGGGCGCTAGATGCTTGGAAGGGGGCAGGAAGCTGGCGTTGGACGCCAGTTTTGGACCTTCAAATATGAAGCAAAATATAGACTATTATACATTGCTGGAAATATCTGAAGTCAACTTTTCATAGCCGTTGAGAACGCTCCATTTGAACTTCTGTAGCTCCAGAAAAGCTCTTCCAAGTGCAAGGAGGTCAGATCCGAACAGCATCTGCAGTGCTTTCTCTGTCTCTGAATCAAACCTTTGCTTCGACTCCTCAATTTCAGTCAGAAAATACCTGCAATTGCACAAAAAACACAAAAACTCATAGTAGAATCCAAAAATGTGAATTTTACACTAAAACCTATGAAAACTTAATAAAAACTAAACTAAACATACTAAAAACTATATGAAAATGATTCCAAAAAACGTATAAAATATCTGCTCATCACAACACCAAACTTGAACTATTGCTTGTCCCCAAGCAAATAAAAACATAGTAGGATAAAAGAAGATTAAGGTACAATAAATTTCTAAGTTTCCAATGAAGCTTAGTTACAATTAGATGAGCGGGACTTAGTAGCTTTTTTCTTCTGAATAGTTTTTGCATCTCACTATCCGTTGAAACTCAGAATGGTTGGTCTCTTTAGGAACTTAGAATCCAGATGATATTATTGACTCTCCTAGTTCAGTTCTTTTTTATTCTTGAACACAGCTTTCAGAGTCTTGGCCGTGACCCTAAGCACTTTGTTTTTCAGTATTATCACTGGATACATAAATGCCACAGACACTTTAACTAGGTGAACTCTTTTAGATTGTGATTTAGCTTTGCTAGGATCCCCAGATAGAGGTGTCTAGAGTTCTTAACCACACTTTTTTTGCTTTGGATCACGACTTTAACAACTCAATTTCAAGCTTTTCACTTGACACCTTCACGTTACAAGCACATGGTTAGGGACAGCTTGGTTGAGCTACTTAGGCCAGGATATTATTCTTTTAGGCCCTCCTAACCATTGATATTCAAAGCCTTACATCCTTTTACCCTTGTCTTTTGGTTTAAAGGGTTATTGGCTTTTTCAATCTGCCATCCTTTTCCTGCATTTTCTGGCAGTGATGAATTTTTCTCCCTTTTTTGCCATTTATTTTTTCTTTTTCGCATGCATATGTAATTTTTTTTTCTTTTGCAACATGCTTTTTCTTTTTCTTTTTGCTACTTTTTCTTACTTCAAGAATCAATTTTTGGATTTTTCAGATCACCAATAATACTTTTCCTTTTTTATCATTCTTTCAAGAGCCAACATTCTAAAATTTCAACTTCAACTATGCACTGTTTACTCATACATTTAGAAAACAAAAGCAATGCCACCACATCAAGATAATTAAACTATTCTTATTATAAACTTGAAATTCATGTATCTCTCAATTCTTTTCAAACAAAATTTTCTTTTTAAGCAAGGTGAGTGATATATGGAACATTTTACAACTTTAAGACATCAATGCAAATGATCATGCAACAAGAACAAGAGAACAGACAACACAACATAAAAGAAAACAGAAAAATACAAAAGAAAGGAGATAAAAGAGAATAAATCTACCTTTAATGGTGGTGGCTAGTACTCCTCCTTGAGGATCTAACATGGTGCTTGATCTCTTCAATGTCACTCCTTTGCCTTTGTTGTTTTCCCCTCATAGCCCTTTGATCTTCTCTAATGGATCTTTGGTCTTCTCTTATTTCATTGAGGATGGTGGAATGCTCTTGATGCTCCACCCTCACTTGCTCCATATTAGTACTTAGTTCTCCAAGAGAAGTGTGCCATTAATCCCAATAGCTTTGAGGAGGAAAATACATCCCTTGAGGCATCTTAGGGATCTCATGCTGAGGCGGCTGCACAAGCTCTTGTGCATGCTCTCTAGTTTGCTCCATCCTCTTCTTAGTGATGGGCTTGCATCCCCAATGGAGATATCTCCTTTTATGATAATTCCAGCTGAATTGCATAAATGATAGATGAAGTGTGGGAATGCCAACCTTGCATTGGTGGAAGGATTCTCAGCTATCTTGTGCAATTCTTGAGGAATCACCTCATGTACTTCCACCTCACTTCCAATCATGATGCAATGGATCATGATAGCTCTGTCAACAGTCACTTCTAACCGGTTGCTAGTGGGGACGATGGAACGTTGGATGAATTCCAACCATCCTCTAGCTTTGGGCTTTAGGTCAAGCCTTCTAATTGAATGGGCTTGCCTTGGAATCCCTTTTCCATTGTGCTTCTTCCACATAGAGGTCTGAGAGTACTTGATCCAATATCTTATCAAAGTTGACTCTTCTAGTGTAAGGATGTGGGTCCCCTTGCATCAGAGGCAAGTTGAACGCCAATCTCACACTTTCCGGGTTGAAATCTAAGATTCTCCCTCGAATCATGGTGCTCCAATCCTTTGGATTTGGGTTCACACTAGTGTCATGGTTTTTAGTAACCCATGCATTAGCATAGAACTCTTGCAACATTAGAATCCCAACATCTTGAATGGGATTGGTTAGGACTTCCCAACCTCTTCTCCGGATCTCTCTTTGGATTTTCGGATACTCATTCTTCTTGAGCTTGAAAAGGACCTCAGGGATCACTTTCTTCTCAGCCATTACTTCATAGAAGTGGTCTTGGTGGGCTTTGGTGATGAATCTCTCTATCTCTCAAGATTCAGAGGCAGTGGCTACTACCTTTTCTTTCCTCTTTCTAGAGGACTCTCCAACCATGGGTGCCATGAATGGGAATGAAAAGAAAAAAGCTAGGCTTTTCCAACACCAAACTTAAAACTTTGCTCATTCTCGAGCAAAAGAAAAGAGAAGAATGGAGTAGAAGAAAAAGAAAATAGAAAGGGATAGAGGGAGAGAGAGCTTTCGACCAGTGGGGTTTATGAGTGTATGAGAGGTGTGTGTATGAAAGGTTATGAAAAGGGGTATTTATAGGAGTGGGGTAGGGTTAGGTTCGGCCATGGGTGGAGTTTTGGGTGAGAAATTTGATTTTGAAGTGGATGGGGGTTGGTAGGAGTTATGATGGTTTTGGAGAAGTGATATGGATGTGATTGGGCTAGGGTTTATAGGAAAGTGTGTATGAGGAAGTGTGAAAGTAAGAGGGAATAAGTCGGGTAGGTAAAGATGCTGTGGGACCCACTGGTTCTGAGAGGCTAGAGAATTTAGATTTTATGCCCTCTGCACTGGCGTTTGAACGCCCAGGGTCTGCTCCTTGGCTGGCGTTCAACTTTAACAACACTCCATCCAGAGTGTTCTGTTTTTACTGCTGAATTTTTCTATCTCTGTTCTGACTAATGCACATGATCATGACCCTAAGGAAATAACTTTAAAGAAAAATAAAATTAAGAAATAGAAATAATTAATTAAGGTTGGGTTGCCTCCCAACAAGCTCTTCTTTAACGTTATTAGCTTGACGGTTAGCTCCTTACGGAAGTGAGTATGGGCTTAGATTTTTGCCCCTTATAGTGAACTTTCTTCCTATCTTCTCATGAATGAGCTCCACATGCTCTAAAGACAGGATATGACTCACTGTATGTAGTATGATTGGTTTCTTGGTGAAGACAACTCTCATGCCAGGTGAGAGGTCTTCAGTTGGGACTTTCTTGTCCCTCCAGCCTTTAGGTACTTTCTTTCTAGTACCCTTGTTCTTAGAGCTTGTTGATGGCTGCCCAACACCAAACTTAGAATTGATGTTTGGGGCACTACAAGGCTCTGCACAGAAAGAGAGGGTTGAAACACTAGGTGTTGCACCACTGTCTCTTTCTTTTCAGAGAGAGAATTAGGGTTGGACATCTTGAACAAGATGTAGTCCTCTCCTAGTTGGAAAACCATTTCTCCCTTTGCCACATTAATCATGGCTTTTGCAGTAGCTAGGAAAGGTCTTCTGAGGATGATTCATCCTCTCTTATGTCTACGACTATGAAGTTTATACAGATGTAGTGGTCTTCAACCTTTACCAAGACATCCTCTACTAAGCCATAAGGCTTCTTCATTGACTTGTCTGTCATCTCTAGTGACATGCTTACAGCCTGCACCTCAAAGATTCCTAGATTCTCCATTATAGAGAGTGGCATGAGGTTGATACTTGACCCTAAGTCACACAGAGCCTTTTCAAAGGTTATGGTGCCTATGGTACAAGAAATCAGGAAGCGTCCAGGATCTGGAAACTTCTGAGGTAGCCTCTGCTGAAGCTTTGTACTAAATAGCTTGGCATTCAACTTCATGAGAGCTCCTAGGTACCGAGCAACTTGCTCTTCCCTAGTGTCTTCATCCTCATCAGAGGATGAGTGTTCATCAGAACTCATGCATTGCATAAGTGCATGTAAGGGAACCTCTATGGTCTTTATGTGAGCCTTGGCTTCCTTTAGTTCTTGAATAGGGGTTTCTTGAGTGGCTATTGATCACTCAAAGGGTGTGCCTTTACTAGCGTTCAACGCCAGCTTTAATGGCTGGTGCGCATGGATGCAAAACCCCACACCTTTTCGTACAGTAGTAGTACCAGCAAGTGCACTGGGTCGTCCAAGTAATACCTGAGCGAGTCAGGGTCTATCCCACGAGGATTGTGCCTTGAAGCAAGCTATGGTTGTCTTGTAGGTCTTAGTCAGGCGGAATGAGAAAGAGTTGTATTATGTAAACCTTGAATGATTATATGTCATAAATGTTGAAAGGGGTAAAACCAATTGGATTAAATAATAGGAACTATATTATGGGAATAAAGTTGAGAGTCGGAGTTGCTTTGTCTTTCTGAATTAACTCTGGTACTACTGTCTTCTTTGCTTGTGAATGATCTTCTTCTATGGAAGGCTGTAAGTGATCAAAGCCATCGCCCGTGGTCATTGATCTCCTCTACTACAAAATGAACATTGTTGGCTATGGCCATTGGCCGTGGTCATTCAATCTGACGAAAGGTGAAGCGCTTAGCAAGTCATTCTCTGGGCGATCCTACTCAAAACGCCACAGACAAGGTTGAATCTTCCGAAACAGAGAATGCTGCTCCTTTGGGTTTTTGCCTTTACCACAGAGACCCTAATCTCCACGTAAATCGGCTAAACTAGTGTCTTGAGAAGTCCCCAATGAAGTCATGGATTAACCGTCTGAGAGATGTATAAACATAGCTGTTGGCTCATGCTTTTCTTCCAGGTACTCACACGAACCCAAGTAGATGCAGGTGTTTGTCAGGCACGTTTGTCTTAATGTGATGAATAGAGATAATTGGTTAGATCATCCTATTCACCATGATGAAGATCGGGATATACATCTTAGAGATAGATCACACACGAATCAAAGAAGAAACAGTAATACTTTTATTAATTCTTAGGACTCAGCAAGGCTCCTCCCCTCAACCTAGGAGGTTTAGAAACTCATATTGAAGTAAAAAACAATGGTAAAACGTGTATGATGTGTAAAAGGTTCTAAAATCCCCGTGTTTTTCGAGTGATTATGTAAAAATAACTTTAAATACTAAACAGATGACTAGTGAGGGTAAAACAGTCTATTTAGTACTAAAATCTACTTTTGGAGTCCACTTGGTGAGTGTTTGGGCTGAGCCTTGATGAGATCCACGTTCTATGAGGATCCTTGGGAGTGGAATGCCAGCCAGGGGATCCTCTCTGGGCGTTTGTACATTGGTCTCTGCTCTTTGGGCGCTGGACGCCAGGAAGAGGGCAAGAAGCTGGCGTTGGATGCCAGTTTTGGGCCTTCTAATCCGAAGCAAAGTATAGACTATTAAATATTGCTGGAAAGCTCTGGAAGTCAGCTTTCCGTAGCCATTAAGAGCGCTCCATTTGAACTTTTGTAACTCCAGAAAAGCGCTTCCAAATGCAGGCAGGTCAGATCTGGACAGCATCTGCAGTGCTTTCTCTGTCTCTAAATCAGACTTCTGCTCCAGTTCCTCAATTTTAGCCAGAAAATATCTGAAATTGCCCAAAAATACAAAAACTCATAATAGAATCCAAAAATGTGAATTTAACACTAAAACCTATAAAAACTTAATAAAAACTAAATAAAAAACTACTAATAGCTATATGAAAATGATGTCAAAAAGCGTATAAAATATCCGCTCATCAATGGCTCTTTGGGCGTTGAACACCTTTGTTGTACACCATTATTGTCGTTAAACGCCAACTTCCCTGTCTGGTTGGGCGTTGAACGCCCAGTGAGGGGTTCCTCACTGGCGTTCAGCACCAGAGTTCCTGCTTGTTTGGGCGTTGAATGCCCAGCCACTGTTCCCTGGCTGGCGTTCAACGCTAGCTCTGCTGCAAGGATAGGCGTTGAACACCCATTAAGGGCTTCGTCACTAGCGTTCAGTGCCAAGCTTGCTGCCAGGTTGGGTGCTGAATGCCCAGTGAGGGCTTCCTCACTGGTGTTCAATACCTTCCCATTTTCTCCAAACTCGGCCTCAGCCTCAGAGGTGATGACCTTGCACTCTTCTCTTGGGTTTGCCTCAATGTTGCTTGGAAGAGTGTCAGGAGGAGTCTCAGGGATCCTCTTGCTCAGTTGACCAACTTGTACCTCTAAATTTCTAATGGAGGACCTTGTTTCAGTTATGAAACTATGAGTGGTTTTGTAGAGGTTGGAAATTAGAGTGACTAAGTCAGAGAGGCTCTGCTTAGGGGTCTCCATGTTCCCTTGAGAAGATGGGAATGGTGGTCTGTTGTTGAACCTATTTTGGTTCCTTCCACCTTGATTATTATTGAATCCTTACTGAGGCTTTTGTTGATCCTTCCATGAGAGGTTAGGATTATTCCTCCATGAAGGGGTTGTAGGTGTTTCTATAGGGTTCTCCCATGTCGTGGATTAGCCGTCTGAGAGATGTATAATCAAGCTAGCGGTTCGTGCTTTCCAATCACGTATTCACACGGACCCAAGTAGACACGGGTGGTTGTCAGGCATGCGGTCTTAGTATGATGAATGGAGCTGATTGTCACGGATCATCCCATTCACCATGTTGAAGAATGATTATACATCTTAGAATTAAATCAAACACAGATTGAAGAAAAATAGTAATACTTTTATTAATTCATAGAACTCGGTAAGGTTCCTTCCCTCAACTTAGGAGGTTTAGAAACTCATACTGATAGAAAATACAATGATAAATGAAATATGGTGTGCGTCCTCCCTAATGGAGAATGTAAAAGTTCTTTAAATACTAAAGTAATAACTAAGGATTACATAAGAAAGGGTAAAACAGTCTTTTAGTGCTAAAATCCACTTCTGAGGCCCACTTGGTGAGTGTTTGGGCTGAGCTTTAATGAGATCCACATGCTAGAAGGCCTCTAGGGTGTTGAACGCTGGCTAGGGGGTCCTTTCTGGTCGTTTGGACACTGGTCTCTTCCTTATGGGCGCTGGACGCCTAGAAGGGGGGCAGGAAGCTGGCGTTAGACACCAGTTTTGGGCCTTCTAATATGAAACAAAGTATAAACTATTATATATTTCTGGAAAGCTCTGAAAGTTGGCTTTCTAGAGCCATTGAGAATGCTCCATTTAGACTTTTTTAGCTCTAGAAAAGCTCTTCCAAGTACAGGTAGGTCAGATCCGAATAGCATCTGTAGTGCTTTCTCTGTCTTTGAATCAAACTTTTGCTCCAGCTCCTCC
>NC_029772.3:51443138-51445606 GCF_000817695.3 Arachis duranensis | reverse complement strand
AAGGAGGTCAGATCTGGACAGCATCTGCAGTGCTTTCTTTGTCTCTGAATCAGACTTTTGCTTCAACTCCTCAATTTTAGCCAGAAAATACCTACAATTGCACAAAAAACACACAAACTCATAGTAGAATCCAAAAATGTGAATTTTACACTAAAACCTATGAAAACTTAATAAAAACTAAACAAAACATACTAAAAACTATGTGAAAATGATAGCAAAAAGCGTATAAAATATTCTGTCCAGCATATCTGCATACGTGGACGAGGGAATGTGTACGCATGATGGAAAATTTCACTCCCGCGTATGCATGACACGGTTTGTGTACGCAGAGCCCTGTTTTTCAGCAAATGAACTTTTGTGTTTAAAAATCCAATTTTGAACCTCTAAACCTCTATTTTCACTCTGTTAACCCTAGATCTTAGTAATAGGCCTAGTAATGAGTTGAAGCTAGGGAAAAAGATGTAATTTGGGGGTGAAGTAAAGTGATGATTTATATATGGAAATGTGAATACCTGAAGTATATGTGATGCCATGGCTATAAAGAATGATTATGCAATGATTATAAATGATTATAAATGTTTATTGACTTATACACTCAATTATTTGAAATACGAGTTTTCCTGGGTAAAGTACCGTAGCTTGCCACCACGTATTCCAGGTTCAGACTCGATACTCTGTTGACCCTACGTTGTAAGAGTGACGGAACATGTATAAATTTCCGGGAAGGATACCCTCAATGAAAAAACTCTATATGAGAAAAAGCTATGCATAGACTCTTGGGGATGCGCGACAGGAGACAATCCAGGGTTTAGTAGCCGGACTTGTCGAGTTGGCTTGATAACCGATAAATGAGACTCATTAACCATAGGACAGGCATACATCATATGCATATTGTTTGAATTGCTTGCTTGTGCATTAATTGGGAATGCCTAAGTGATTTTAATTTGCTATTTGTTATACTTGCTATCGGCATTACTTGTATTCTACCTATATTTGCCATTGTCTGCTTGTTTGTCTGTGCGAATTCGTCGGAGATTGAGGAACGGAGAAAAGGCTGAAAGATTAAGGGTTTTAGTTTGGAATTGGTTAAGTTAGGAATCCTTAGAAAACCACCTTGATTTATGGTTTCTGTTTTAGTTCTTTAAGCTTTATAATCTGAGTGTCGGCCTTCTACGATTACCTCTGACTTTTTCGGGATCTTATATCTTACCATTACCATGCTAAGAACACTCGGTTCTCATTTTGTATGAATATTTTGTGTTTCCAGATGCAGGTTGAGAGGCATCTCGCTAGGCATTTGGAGCTTTGCAGCGAATGGGGTCTTTTGGGACTTTTTTTTATAGTTTATATATAATTATATGTATAGAACTCTCCTGATAACTTATTTTATTTTTGTACCTCTTAGAGGCATACGGAGGACTAGGATTTTATATATATGTATTTTGGGTTATATATATAATGTGTGTGTGTGTGTGTGTAAATATTCTCCGACCAGACTTAGTTTCGCAGGCTTATTTTCGCAGGATGAGTTAGGAGCTTGCTATTCTGTACTCTTGACCCTCTACTCTTGTTTTCTGTATATATATGTGTTTTGTACTTTAGCTTCGCGATTTTGTTTTACCTATTCTTCAAGGCTCCTAGTATACTATGTTCTTCCAATTATTATACGTATTTATATTTCATTTTAAAGGTCGTAATACCACACCACTTCTGTTTTACGAGTTAAGCATAAAACTCCATGTGAAAGGGTGTTACAGCCTTCTTGGTATGGCGCCTCATAGGACGGAAAGAAATTGCTATAAAAACTATCCAATAAAAAAATAATTGGTAAAAAAAATGAGATTCTCTCCTAATATGTATGGTCTTTTACAGTGGTCAAATAAAAATGAAAGGACTAATATTTTATATTTTTATATTAGGAATATAATTTGATATTTTTATCCTAATAAAATTAAATAAAAATATTTTTAAGAATTAATCAAATCAATTACCTGATACAAATAATTAGTATAATTAATTTAATTTGATTTATTTAAATAAATAAATAAATAAATAAATAAATAATCTAATCAAATTAATTAGTTGATATAATTAATTTACCATAATAAATTATATTCAATAAATTAAAAAAATATATTAAAAATATGTCATATCAGTTTTATTATTAAATGTAAAAATGTAATTTTATACAATAGAATAGAAGAACTTATTAAATGACATAAAGACGTAATAGAATAAAATAATAGAGTAAAAATAAGAAACAAATATGGAAGAAATAAATCATGTATATGCTCCTTATCGACAAATAAGTATGGATATATACAAATAAGAAAAATATAAAGATAATTTAATAAATTAATTTGAATACTCATATTCTATACGGATAATATATAAAAATATAAAAAGTATTTATTTTTAATTTAAAAAAGCACTTAACAATTATTGTTATAAAAGTTTTGCAAAATTTA
>NC_029772.3:51423448-51443062 GCF_000817695.3 Arachis duranensis | reverse complement strand
ATAAATAAATTTTTAAATTTTTTTATTTTTTTATTTTAAAATTGATTTGAGCAAGTACGATTTAACATAAAATAAAGTTTATTTTTAATTTTTTTTTATGATGATGGCGTACGATACTAACCATAGAAATTTTTTTTTGAATTAAAAGTTTAATTATCACTAACAACATTGCTTGAATGAAATGTGATTAGATGTTCCATATAGAATCTTTAATTATATTTAGCGATATTTTAAATTTTAAGTGTGCCCCTTTCTTTTTATATATTGTTAATAAATAAATATGCAATATTACTTGAAGTAATATTTAATATATATTACCCTTTAAGTAATTTCAGTTGATATTAAATTCCAAAGATGACAAATTTTTTTTATTATCTTTATATCTCAAAAATTTATACATTTTCTTTGAATAAATAACAAATTATTTTATTTTAATTTAGTCTTTTATTTGTATGATTTGATTTTGACTCAAACACAAAATCTAATTTTTGTTTCAACATAAATGATATAATTTTTGTGTAAAGCAATATGTAATACTAATATAAGATATACAATAACAATATAATAATAACAATTTACTTATTTGAATAAAATTTATGTTTACCTTTAGTTAAAAAAAAATACTTATTTCAGTTATTTTTTTCACTATTCATTCATTGAATAATTAAATACAACTAAGCACAATAAATTAACTTTTTGTTTTCTAATTCATTGAGTAGCACATATGATAAATAAATTGTATTAATTATGTTGGAATATATTTTAAATGAATTGTGCACGAAAAGGATAAAGAATAAAAGAAAAAGTGCTAAAAGGAAAAATGTAATAGGTGTTGTATTGGAGAAAGTGTAATAAGATAGTTTGACTTTATTAATTATTAACTATTAATTATTCAGGGATATTATACATCATCCATGTAATCATGTAACTAAGTTGGCCCAATATAAAAAAAATCTAATATCATTAAATGAAACATAAAATACACGCGTCTAACATATACGAAATCACTTTTGCTTAATGCTTCTCTTCTCCATCACGCTTTTTCTTCTTCTCTTCTTTTTCTCTTCTCTCTTGTGCTTCTTCTTCTTCTTCTTCAACGCTTCTTCTTCTTCTCACGATCGTTTACGCACCGAATGTCTTCTTCTTCTTCGCATTCTTCTTCGCGTTCCTCCTCCTCCTCATTTTCCTCTTTTTTCGCGTTCCTTCTTCTTCACGTATTTTCTCCTTATCGTCATTCTTTTGTTGTTGTTGCTGCTGTATTTTTTTTGTCTTTTTCTCCTTCTCTCTTTGGTGAAAAAGCAGTAGAAGGTGAGGAAGAAGAGTTTTAAATAGTGCAGAATGAACTGAATACAGTACTCATGGTAAATCGAACGCAATACTCATGGTGAACCGAACAGTACTTATGGTGAACCGAACATAGTACTCATGGTAAAACAATTGTATAGTACTGAGTGGGGTTAAGTATTGTTTTCGTTCCTAACGTCTTGGGTCAAAATCAAAATCGTCCCCGACCTTTTTTCGTTATTAAAATCATCCTCAACGTTCAAAAACGTTTTAAAATCATCATTCCCCGAATTCTTGGACCAAATTACCCTCATCATCATCATTCTTCTCTTCATCTTTCTCACCCCACCACCTCCACTGCCACCAACATTACCACCACAACCACCATCAATACCACCACCACCACCACCACCACCACCACCACCACTACCAACACCAACACAAACACCACCACCAACACCAACACCAAGAACATCAAACAACAGCAACAACACCATACCCCCATAACCACCATCAACACCACCACCACTACCACCACCACCACCAACACAAACACCACCACCAATACCAACCAACACCAACACCAAGAACTCCAAATAACAGCAACAACACAAAACAACACCAAACCAAAAAGCAGAAAAAGAAAGCAAAAAGGTAGGAAAACAAGAAAGAAGATGTAGATGGCGGAGGTGGCGAGGCGGCGAGGTTGCGAGGCGGAGGCGGCGAGGAACGGCGACGAAGGCACGGCGGTCTCCCTCCCCTGTGTGCACTCTGTTCCTGACGGAAATGTGGCGTGGTGCGGCGCGATGGACGGTGGCTATGACAAGGCGACGATTCTGAGTAACGCGGCGGTGACTGGCACGATGGCGGCGACAGGACGCGACTCCTCCAACGGCGGCGATCCCATGCCCCCTTTCCCCTTCCCACTCCTGATGATGAGGGTATTTTGGTCCAAAAATTTGGGAAAGGATAATTTTAAAGCATTTTTTAACGTTGAGAATGATTTTAATAACGAAAAAAGGCCGGGGACAATTTTGATTTTGACCTAAGACGTTAGGGATGAAAACAATACTTAACCCTACTGAGTGAATGAAACATAATCCATTATATAAAATCAAATTCAAACAGTTATATGCAGAATGAACCGAACACAGTACTCATGGTGAACCAAATACGATACTCATGGTGAACCGAACATGGTACTCATGGTGAAACAATTGTATAGTACTGAGTGAACGAAACATAATCCATTATATAAAATCAAATTCAAATAACTCTGCTTACAATTTACATATTATCAATTCAATTTAATTCAATTCAATACACCTCCGTCCATTTAATTCAATTCAAATTAGCAATTGCATTCCATTCAATTCAATTCAAAATTAAATAATCCAAACTTTGTCAGTTTGATTCGTTTCAGAAGAGTAATCCAAATTGCTCTTCATTCAACTGATTTGAAGTTGAGTCATTTATTGTTTCGATTCAGAAGTGCATATCGAAAAAAAAAAAAGAAAAATAGGATGAAGATAAATACAACGTAACCAGATCGAAATAAGAAAACGAGAAGATGAACGCGATCAGAGGAGAACAACAAAGGCAATGTAGATCAATAAGGAAGAATGCGAGTAGAGAATAAGATTTACGTTGCAGCAGAAGATTTACGTTGAGCAAAACTTTAGGTTGTAGCACATTATATGTAGCGCGTGTATGACAAACAAGTGAAAGGTGAAAGATACGTATGTGAAAAAAAATTACTTGATTAACAACCATGTAAAAAATGTATAGATGCAGAACTTTTTCCTTAATCATTTAGTATTATTAATTATTGTTGCTATTAGATATTAGTTGAAAACATTTTAGTTGTTTATTTTGGTCGCAAATCTATTATTTTATATTTAATAAATTAATGGTCGCAAATCTATTTTTTAATATTTAATAAATTAATCAAATAAATTAATTCATATAATAAATAATTAGCATAATTAATTTAATTTAATCAATTAAAAAATATCTCCAATATAATAATTAAAGAATATCTCTATTACCTGTTTTATTTATAGTTTTATTATACATTTTATAAATTAATCAATTAGTTAATATAGTAAATTATAATTAATTAATGGATATAAATTATAATAAATTATGTGGTATTTAAATATTTAATTAAATTATTAAGTTGATATAATTAATTTATTATATTAAATTAAATTTAATGAGTTAAACAAATAAATTAAAAAATATTTTCAAAAATATACCACGTAATTACTATGTTTTATCACTAGGTGTAGAAATTTGATTTTAATATAATATAATAGATAATAAATTTGAAAATATAAAACAACCAAAGCAACATAACGAGAGAACATAATTCAACTATGAACTTAAAAAGGGAACATTTGATTTCATATTATAATTTAAAACAAAAAATCATAATAAAATGAGAAAAACAGATTAACACGTAGAAAGGAAAAATAAGTATAAAGAAAAAAAGTGAGAAATTAAAAATAAAATATAATGATAGTGAATAATTTATAAAAATAAATAAAATTAAAAAAAGAAAGATATTTTATATTTTTATTAAAATTCTTAAATTTATTATTTATTAATCTCTTTAATCTGTATATATTCTGTTTTATTCTATATAAATTTTTGAACAACTATTTGATATATATATATAATGATTGAATATATATTTATATAAATATATGAAGAATGATAGAAAATTATTAGAATTTATTATTTTTAGTCATCAGTTAGTTATTAATATTTAAAAATATAAGATCAAATATATTGTTAGATTATTAAAATAAAAGAATTAGACTAAAGAAGTTGAGTTGATCACTAACTAAGCTATGAATCAGTTGACGTATCCGTATACGATACCGATCGATATTCGTCCAATACACGTGTCTGTCATATTCAACTGTGTCTTAATAGAAAAATAAAAAATTATTTCCAGACATATTTAAAACACTTAAATACCATCACATATAAATGTGTCTAACTTTATTCTTAATATGTATTTTTAAAATAAATTTAAAAATAATATATTATTATTTATTAAAATAAAAAATATTTTAAATATTTTATATAATTAAAAATTAAAAAAAAAAATTAAAAATTAAATTATATTTTAAAGTTAATAAAATATTAAAATATTATTATAATTTATCTATACAATTTTTCCAGTTGTCTGGCTTCTTTGACCGTAATATTACCCTATTTTTTAACTAATTTATGTCCAAAAATAATAAATTAACAGGGACCTCCCATTTCTCTTATATTAACTTTTTAATTAGGTGATTGCTACGGTACGACGATAAATTCATACGTACCGATATATTTAAAATATGGACAAATAATAACAAGTCATGTGTCATTTATTTTCCACATCAGCATTTAATTTTTTCTTTTTTAAATATATATTAGATCACCACTTTTACTAATATACCCCTTTAATTAAATTAAAATAAAAATTTATTTTTTATTTAATTTTATAAAAAGTCTTAAATATCCTTACCTTATTTGATTAGATAAAAATACCCTTTTAAATTAATCAAATTTTAGATTTCAATTAATCCTAATTTTATAATTTCAAATAATTGAAACAACAAAATAAAAATATACTAAAAGAACGAAAAATCAAAATTGTTCTTCATCTTAATTAAACATATTAAAAAATAAAAAACTAAAATTGTTCCTTACCTGGGTTCAGAAACCTCTCCTTCACGCCTCTGAGTATTCTTCATCTTCTTCTCTCCGCTTCCTATCCTCTCTCTCTCTCTCTTTCTGCTCGATCTCTCTCATCTGTCTCGCTGTGCGTCGCACGCAAGATCTCTCCCTCTCTCCTCTCTTGCCTCGCAATCCAGGTCATCGCCGGCGTTTCAACGTCTCGCGGCCTTCCCTGGGCTCCTCCTCACCAGCGACAGAAGCACTCGTCGGATCGTCGTCTTCTGGTTTCAAGTAATTGCCGTCGCGAGTCGCTGTGGATCGTGGACCGTTGTAGGGTCGTCACTTGCTTCGTCGCTCGTCCTCTTCTGGGGTTGGGTCCTCTTCGTCACTCAGTCGCCCTTGGTAAGTCCATGCATCATCACTTCCCCTGTTTTCCCTTTCCCAGATTTCCTTCTCCCTGTATTTTGAGATGATGTTGAATTGGTAATCAATTAATTTGTTAGTGATTGAATCTTGAATTTGTTACTGTGTTGCTGAATAATCACTGAGTTTAATTTTTTTCTTTGCTAAAAATCATCAGAGTTGAATTTGTTACTAATTATCAGGATTGTTGACTGATTATTTGATCTTTGCCTAGCTTGTTGAATGATTATTTGATCTTTCTCAAGTTTCCGTATAAGTTTTGTTTTGCTCTCTCTGTTTATGTTTTGTTTCTCATGTCAATGAAACTTGAAGCTATTGTCATCTGATCTACTGATTAGGATTAGGGTTAATAGATAACAAACTTTACAATTTGTGTTCTATGTGAAATAGTTTGCATATGAAATACTTTATCCCACTGTTACCTTCAATGGAGCTGGTTCTGTTGTTTTTCTTTTGTTTCTGGACCTATGAGCCCTGTTATTGTTCCTTGTTCTTGCTTGCTATGCTCCCTTTGCTTTTGATCATAACCTTATATCTATAGGGGAAACAATGCGGCTTTGTGATTTTTGTTCTAATTCATATGATGTTCAGCTTGATTGGATTGCTAACATTGCTGAGAAATACAAAAGGAAGAAGTGTGGGATTTTAGAATCTGAAAATCATTTTGGAACTTCCTTAGATAATGAATTGTTAATTTTACTCAATATTATGATTGGGAGTTTGGTGTGATTTCATGGACTGGGGCTTCTAACTTCATTTAGATTCTTCTATTGGCTTATTCCAATGTTCTAGTTATGAAAACAGAAGCAAAATCTGAGTAGAGTAATTCTGATGTATATATTTTATAATTGAAAGGGTTTATAACAATATGATTCTGCAATACTTTGTGACTTGCTACCCTTTTTTTCCTAAAAGAAAAAAGTTATCTCTTAAATTTCTTGGACCAGAAAATTGGTTTTAATTTGATTATGATTCGATTTTATATAATCCAATCCATGCATAGCCTTTTATTGATCATTGCGTTGGTGTTCTTGCTGCCTCTGCTATAAGTTGAATTTTGCAAATTGTTATTGTGTTTTGGCTGCTAATTTTTGTTGATGCTCAATTCCTATAAACCTGTACTTGCTCTAAACTATTTTTAGTGAATACTTTTATTTCTCTAAGAAAGAACACATTGCAACTGTGCTTAACTACTGTATAATTGTTAGTGTGATGTGTACATATGGAAGTATAGTCATTGTTGTCTTAGTCAACACATGGTTCAATGATTAACAGAATAATGTATTTTATTCAATTTGCTTCCAGAGTCGGCGTGTTTGGAGAGTCTTGAGATTTCTTGCAGTAAAGTCACTAATTTTGGCGTCAGCTTTCTAAAAGGTACTTTCCGTTTCCTTGTATTTTTGTGGTGTTTCAGAACAATCAGGATTTTTTATTTTATAGGTTCAACCTAGCATTTTCATCTTCTTCCATGAATTTTTCTTTATTTTCTGTTTTTATGTGAATATATGGTTATAATTCTGAATGCAGCTATCAACCAATCAGCTTGTCTTTTCTGGGGAAAAATTTTAGTTATATATCCAATCTTCCTTGTGCTTCATTTCTTTGATGTGGACTTCAGTTCTATAATTCATTCTTGGAAAAGTCTCTTTATTTTTCCATTTGTCCTTGTAATTTTTGTAGTTGATATTGTTTATGTTAGTCAGTAGACATGTTGCAGTGTGAACTATAAACAGTACCGATATACAATACTAGCATCTCAGCTTGCCAGTTTGAACAGAATTCTTGAGTTTCAGTATTTCATAATTATCTATGCTTCATTAATTTTTGATGATGTCCTGGTTCATTTCAGGGTTGCAAAAGCTTTCCTTACTAAACTTGGAAGGGTGCCTTGTAACAGCTGCATGCTTAGATTCTCTTGCAGGTTTATTTTCTTGATATACTTTTATGCTTATTATGTTGCTGATCTAGAAAATTGATCGCTTTATTATATTCCCAAGAAACAATACAACTCTACAACTACTAAACCTATGAACCAGCCAACATATTTAAGGATATCCTGTAGTGGTGCCATTGTGAGAATGGTTGAATTCTTGTCTTCTCTCTCTCGATAACAAGTAATTTATAGCTTATTTACGTAAAAACAAATATTCTATGTTGAGAGATATGTTGGATCAAACTTGTTACTATCTTTTCAATACAAGAATGAATGCTTAAATGGGTGATACTTAATTAAGGGGAAAGTAAAATATTTAGGGTACCTAAGCAGATAAATATAACCTAGTCAAATTGGATGAATGGAAATATTTCTTCCTCTTTGCCAATTCAATCAACTAAACAAGAAAACAAAAGAAGAGTGTATTTAGAAGCAAGCTATTGAATCTAATGGACACCCTCTTTCAATGCACCGAAAAATTAGTGTGACTGGAAAAGACTCCAAGGGGCCGTTATGAACCTACATTTTATGGACAATTGATAGCTAGTTGTCCTTTGTCGTTTGATGCTTCTGTTCTAGTTCTGAAATTTGGGAATGCTGGTATGATACGTTTGATGCTTCTGTTCTAGTTCTGAAATTTGGGAATGCTGGTATGATACGTGAGGGCATATTGCTGGGTATAATGATGGATAAAAAGCCTTTACCCATTCTTCATCTATTTGGAGAGGATATATTGGTAATGCCGGAGTGGATCAATATTACTATTTCCAATTGCACTGATTCTATGTTGTAATTTCTATGATCTTTATTGTAATTGAATCCTTTTGTTTTCGTCAGTTTGCAAAGCATATTGCTAGCTACTTTACTGGCCGAACAATCTTAGCCGGTCGAAAGGAGATCGAATTCATGGCTAACTTCTGTACATTTGAATTTTGGCAGCATCTTTTCAGGGTAAAGTCATATTCCTCCTTCACTTTATGAGCTTCCAAATACCTTAGCATTGTTTAATTTTTGTATGAGGATTTATTGACGAAAGGTGGAAGGAAAAATTTTCAAGCTGATAATTTTTTTAATTAAAAACTATAATATTGCTCACTAAACATCATGTTTATATTCTCACTCACTTCAAGCTAAGAGACCACAATGCAAATTCTTCTTTTCGTTGCAGGTAATTGGTTTGTCTGATAATTCTTTTACGATGCTACCTAGTTCTATGATGATGAATATTGTTCTATCATTATAACAGGGATGCCGAAGAGAAGAGCAGAGAATGTAAACATCTTTTAAAGTAATGATATAGATAGATACATGAATTTCACAAAGAATGGGATCCCAAACTTTTTGCTACACTGTAATTATAATTCAAGCTGTGTTTGGTTATTCCAAATTAGAAATTTTTCCTTCTTCTCCTTTCTATCCTTGATTGACACAGGTTGAGTTGTATTATATGTCGTACAAGACAAGAGTGTCCAAATTCCAAACAAAATAATAATAACCAAAATATTATCATATTTGAAGTCTGGTGTTAATTATTGCATAGCAATATAGCATGATTGTTATTGTTATTGTTCAAAACTTGAACGAGGTAGCTATGGACTATGGTACACAATTAATCAACTATTAATTTAATTAAATATAAATGTAAATAGATGGACACTTTGATATAATTTTCCAAAACAGATAAGGTTATTACACAAGCATTCTTTTTTCTTTTTTTTTTCCTTCTTTTCTCTACAAAAATACATACTTAAATACAACACCATCTCAAATCCTAGGGATAGGGAACTAGAGATTTCAGCTCCAAAACACAGTTTCCATTGATTGCACCATGCACTCTGAAGCTGTTGGGTCTTTTTTATATTTTCTTCTCGAGGCATCCATCACAGTGCTCAACTTAATGGCTGTAGCTTGCTAACTAATAGCTATGTTAATACAGATTTATTTATCACAAAATTGTAATATCCCGGCAAGTGGCAACTCAAGGAAGGTGAAGAATGGATTTATGCAAATTGCTAGCAGGAGTTAATAGCTGCTTCCCTGCCTCTAACTAGATCAAATTGTAACCAAAATTCAGAATAAACAAGAAATAAAAATACACGAATTAGGAGAAAGGCTTCAGTTTTAGTAAAAACTGAAGCTTCAATAAACAAACCATGTCATAACAGCTATGCAAATAAAAAGAGCAACTAATTTCGGAAAAGAAAAAGAACATGAATATATGATTAAATGAAATGAAGTGAGGAAGTAATTGAACTGAAACATGTCTAGTAAACTCCTGGGTACCAAGGAAGATCAGTAGTTACATTCAAAGAATTAAAAGAAGGATGAACACATGAAGAATTCAAAATAAGATTACATAGAAATATGCTTGGTTTAGTAACTTGTTCTTGCCATTCAGGTCTCAACTACCTCAATATTGAATTCTACCTCAACTTTCTTTAGATAATGTACAAATTACGTTTTTAAAAATCTTTTAATTCAATAATACATACTTGATACTTCTTCCACCTTGTGGCTCCCTTTCTACCAACTTGGGCATCATAACAGATGCTTGCTCTTAATTACTCTCAGCATTGACACCAAAGACCCAAAATATCAAGGCATTCTATGGCTAACCAATATTTCATCCTAGCCATAAATATTACTACAACACTACCTACAACACAATAAATGCACCAAAGGTCAGCAATTCAACAACAACATTGAAGCATACGAGTAGAGAAATAGATCATATCTGATCCCGGAGGAGTGACAATAGTTTATCAGTGTCACTCTCTGATAATCCATTCTCAGGAGTAATCTGCAGCTTGGGACACTTGAAGGGATACCCAGGTAAGCATCTATAAAGTGAAAGACAGAGAAGGGCCAATTTAATATCAATTCACAATAAAAAAAATTAAAAAATAAACAAAAATAATAACAAAAGCTATCTTAAATCCAGTTGAATGTCAAACTATTAACATCTACATATGAATTGACAATAAAGGTGCAAAAGACGATAATGAAGAACTCTAACTAATGCATCTGAACAAATCAAGCCTTATGTAGAAATCATGACAGACCAACACTATTATGCTATTCCTTTGTTAGCCATTTGGATGTAAAATATTCCCTTTCCCTCTTGAATGGTTCATATTCATCTTCGTTTTACAAATTAGATTATGTAAATAACAAGGTTGCAAGAACCGAACCGGTCACTAAACCGGTGAAGTGACTGGTTCAATGGTTTAAAGGTTCAACCGGGATAATTAAATATAAAATAAATTTATTAAAAATTTAATATATTATTTTAAATATTTAAATTCAATTATTTTTACACTAATAAAATTTAAAATTTTATAATTTCACATAATAAATTGTCTATACTTTATAATTAAGTTCACATACAACTTCAACCATCAATCTTTATAACTAATAAAAATAAAAATGCATTTAAATGACAAATAAACTAAATATTCATAATCATAAATGATATAAACCAAGAGTTATTATTATTATTATCCACTTACATTGAGAATTTCAGTAACATTGAAACCAGAACTTTGACAAACCCAGTACAAAGGGACTTTCTTTGAATTTTCAATGCCAAAAAAAATTGAAACACTCTTTTCAGCATACTTCAAAGATCAAAAAACTGTATAAATTTGAACAAAAAATGTACAAGAAAGAAATATAATTTGTGCTACTGAAAGATGAGAAATGATGAAAAACAATTTTACTATACCGCCATCAACAATTCAGAATCAGACAAAATCAGCAACCAAAATTAACAACTCAATCAGAAAAACCAACATAAACAACTCAGAATCGAAAAAAATTCTAGCATTAACAATGTTTATCAACAACGTAGAATCTGAAAAATCAACAGCCAACAACTCAAAAAATCAGAATAAATAAAATTAACAAAATAACACAAAAATAAATTGAGGCAGTAGTGCTTACCGGCGGCAAGGGAGGAAGATGACGGCGCGGCGAATACTCCACAGCCGATCAGAGAATAACGTCACAGTGAGAGAGAGACAGAAAGAGCTCGTAGCCTCGGATAGAGAGAACTCGAAGAGAGAGAGAAGACTCGAAGAGAGAGACGGGCACCAAAAACTCGAGCAGAGACGATGACGGAGAAGCCCTTCGCAGTGGCGTTGCCAACAGTTCCGAGCAAGCACTCGACATCGAGGAGAAGAGGATCGAAAAGCGAGCAGACCTTCCACGAGCGACGATGGCACCCAAATCTCTGAACCGGAAAAAACTGGACGGTTCTTCCGGTTCATCGGTTAACCGCTAGTTTGACTGGTTTTTTGTAGGACAGTTTTTCACATCAACCGAACCGGACAGATGACCGGTTCTCGGTTAACCTGGTCGAATCGACCAGTCCGGTTCGGTTTTCAGAACAATGGTAAATAAGCATGATTTTTAGTCACATATAAGAAGACTTCTTTGATGCATGCTGGTTAACAGGGGGAGTTACTTCAACAATTATAATAACAACAAAGTAGATTTATACCTAGGGTTAGTGGAAGACAGGGAAGAATGTAGAGCTGGCGACGATAGGGACAGTGGCTGGGGTGGAAAGGTCGAACAGGGGTGGCGCCGGCGGGAAGACACTTCGCGACGGACAGGACTGTGCAAATCTCCAAGCTGGCTCTAGGAACTTGCGACGGTGAGTGACTTCCACTGAACTTGCAACCGCAGCGGTGGCTTGACGAAGGGTGCGCCGGAAGCTCGAGTTGGAGACTGCAGGCGTGGTAACTGATAGCGAGAGGTGAGAGTGGAGGGCTGGAGGGTGGAGGCTCGAGAGTGTTGCCTGTGTGAAGAACTGAAGAGTGAATTCTGAAGGGTAGGGTTCTTCTGGCGTCAAACGCAGCATTTTGGGCAAAAATTAAAAATCTGGTCGGGTCACGGTTCGGTACGATCGACCGGTTCACTGGTTTGACCGATTTTCAAAATCTGCGGTTTTGTCCATTGTCCGAACCGCTTTTTCCCTTGGTTCACAATTTGACCGGTTCGAACTGTTTTCAGAACTTTGCGTTTTTTCCTTATTCCAAAAAACCGGCCAGGTCACGGTTCGGTTCGACCGACCAATTCTTGGCCGGTTTGATGGTTCAATTGCGGTTTTGAAATTGGCGATTTTAACATTTGCCCGTCATTTTTTGTAGCGGTTCATGGTTCAATCGGTTTAACTGGCCGGTCCGAACCGATTTTCAGAAGATAGATTATAACCATTCTCTCATGTTGTTTTTATTTTAAAATGCTTAATATATTTTAGTATCAAATTTTCAACTAAGCTTACAACACAAAAGTGGTTCAAGGAATCGAAATGGTAGAGTGAAAATTAAACTTCACCTAAATTCAACTATAATTGAACGAAAGACAGAAACATTAATTTCCAAAAAGAGTCCATAAAAAATATAGTGCATAATAATTTTTTAAGTAAAAGAGATGAAACTAACAACTCTTAATAGTTAATATAAACTAAACATGACTACATGACAATTACGAATTTTCTATTTTTGTTCGAATCCTTTTGTTTATACTTATTGTAATTCCTGGTAGCAGAGTCAATGACATTATGCAGCATCAAGTTGTGGGGTCTTAGAATCAAATCCAATGCAAGTCGCATCCTTGTACCATCATTAACCTGAAAAATATAAATATTTTAGGTTACCAACAAAACCATACACATTCGCAAATGAAGTACCATTGTTTTTTAGCAAAAAAAATTACATTTACTGTATAACTATACGTCTTCATGTAGTTTGTCATTCAGGTTGTTACCCATACCCCACAATCATTACTGTGTTAAATAAGACGCGGTTAGCTTATGCAGATAAAAACTTGAAAGAGGAAAACACAAATACAGATATTCTTTACAAGCCAGGAGCTTGTTCTCCTGTTTCTAGCATTTCCACAAATTCAAAATCAAGTATCCTTGGCCTGAACGGAGTGTTGTATTTATAGAACGAGTCATACTTGAGCATATCTTCCAGATATTTTGCCTATTCATATAGGAAAAAGATTAAATAAAGGACGATATTTGAAACATTAAAAAATGTCATAAAAGTGAAAATGGGGAAAGTTAATTTACCAGCTTTACTATACTCGATCTCTTTTGCTCTTTATTTGAAGCAATTAGTAGGGAGTCTAGCAGAATTGTTTGATGATTGCACAAAACAACTAGATACCAATGCATGTTGTTCTCGTTGACAGGTAAAAAAATATAGTACCAACTTTTACGTATTAGAATATTACTAGATACAATTTTTTTAAAAGAATAAAAGGTATAGACCAGTTCATAAAGATAAATGCTATCTAGTAATATTCTAATCCCTGTTAACCAGCATGCATCAGAGAAGTCTTCTTATATGTGACTAAAAATCATGGTTATTTACTATTGTTCTGAAAATCGAACCGGACCAGTCGGTCCGACGGGTTAACCAAGAATCGGTCATCTATCCGGTTCGGTTGATGTGAAAAACCATCCTTCAAAAAATCGGTCAAACCAACGGTTAATTGGCGAACCGCAAGAACCGTTCGGTTTTTTCATATTGTTATAAACCCTTTCAATTATAAAATATATACATCAGAATTACTCTACTCAGATTTTGCTTCTGTTTTCATAACTAGAACATTGGAATAAGCCAACAGAAGAATCTAAATGAAGTTAGAAGCCCCAGTCCATGAAATCACACCAGACTCCCAATCATAATATTGAGTAAAATTAACAATTCATTATCTAAGGAAGTTCCAAAATGATTTTCAGATTCCAAAATCTCACACTTCTTCCTTTTGTATTTCTCAGCAATGTTAGGAATCCAATCAAGCTGAACACCATATGAATTAGCACAAAAATCACAAAGCCGCATTGTTTCTCCCTATAGATATAAGGTTATGATCAAAAGCAAAGGGAGCATAGCAAGCAAGAACAAGGAACAATAACAGGGCTCATAGGTCCAGAAACAAAAGAAAAACAACAGAACCAGCTCCATTGAAGGTAACAGTGGGATAAAGTATTTCATATACAAACTATTTCACATAGAACACAAATTGTAAAGTTTGTTATCTATTAACCCTAATCCTAATCAGTAGATCAGATGACAATAGCTTCAAGTTTCATTGACATGAGAAACAAAACATAAACAGAGAGAGCAAAACAAAACTTATACGGAAACTTGAGAAAGATCAAATAATCATTCAACAAGCTAGGCAAAGATCAAATAATCAGTCAAAAATCCTGATAATTAGTAACAAATTCAACTCTGATGATTTTTAGCAAAGAAAAAAAATTAAACTCAGTGATTATTCAGCAACACAGTAACAAATTCAAGATTCAATTACTAACAAATTAATTGATTACCAATTCAACATCATCTCAAAATACAGGGAGAAGGGAATCTGGGAAAGGGAGAACAGGGGAAGTGATGATGCATGGACTTACCAAGGGCGACTGAGTGACGAAGAGGACCCAACCCCAGAAGAGGACGAGCGACGAAGCAAGTGACGACCCTACAACGGTCCACGATCCACAGCGACTCGCGACGGCAATTACTTGAAACCAGAAGACGACGATCCGACGAGTGCTTCTGTCGCCGGTGAGGAGGAGCCCAGGGAAGGCCGCGAGACGTTGAAACGCCGGCGATGACCTCGATTGCGAGATAAGAGAGGAGAGAGGGAGAGATCTTGCGTGCGACGCACAGTGAGACAGATGAGGATGAGAGAGAGAGAGAGAGACAGAGAGAGAGGATAGGAAGACGAGAGAAGAAGATGAAGAATACTCAGAGGTGTGAAGGAGAGGGTTTCTGAACCCAGGTAAAGAATAATTTTAGTTTTTTATTTTTTTAATATGTTTACTTAAGATGAAGAACAATTTTGATTTTTTGTTCTTTTAATATGTTTTTATTTTGTTGTTTCAACTATTTGAAATTATAAAATTAAGATTAATTGAAATCTAAAATTTGATTAATTTAAAAGGATATTTTTGTCTAATCAAATAAAGTAAAGATATTTAAGATTTTTTATAAAATTAAATAAAAAATATATTTTTATTTTAATTTAATTAAAGGGGTATATTAGTAAAAGTGGTGATCTAATATATATTTAAAAAAGAAAAAATTAAATACTAATGTGAAAAATAAATGACACATAGCTTGTTATTATTTATCCATATTTTAAATATATCGGTACGTATGAATTTATCTTCGTACCATAGCAATCACCTTTTAATTTACTTGTATGTCATTTTTTGGTTTCTCCATCTTTTCTATATATAAGGCCGCTCCATTATCATGTTCATCTCCCCTTTCCTTTCTAGGCCAAAACAGAGTATCAGTGTTGTATCAATCAGCTCTTGAAATACAATACCTACCACAATTAACCTCCTTCGAAACATTACCAATAAAGGGAAAAAGAGAAAAGTTCTATATGGTTGCCGACACCATAGCCATCAACTACCACAACGACCGGATCTTACCCGAACCGGATGTCTTCATTCGCACCTCCGCCGGAACACGTATTCCTGCCCACTCCAGTATTCTGGTCCGCCTTCCACTTTCCATTTATCTTTTTTCGTCTTCAATTTTCATTTTTTTTTCTATTGCTCACGTTTTTTGTTTTCTTTCTTTTATTTATTCCTAAATCTCAGGCTTCTGTGTCGCCGGTTTTGGAGAACGTCATAGACCGCCCGCGAAAACATCGGAGCTCCGAAAGAATCATCCAGATTCACGGCGTTCCCTGCGAAGCCGTAGCCGTCTTCGTCACCTTCATCTACACCTCCAGGTTAGTTAGTAAGTTACAGCTCAAACAAGAAACAGCATTCTGTTTTTTTTTGGCCGTGAAATGATGGGGACGCCCCTGTGGGGGTGGTGGTGCAGGTGCACGGAGGAGCAGATGGACAAGTACGGGGTTCACCTGTTGGCATTGTCGCACGTGTACAACGTGCCGCAGCTGAAGCAGAGGTGCACGAAGGGGCTGGCACAGCGCGTGACGGTGGAGAACGTGGTGGACCTGCTTCAGCTGGCGCGTCTGTGCGACGCGCCGGATCTAGAAGTGAGGTGCATGAGGCTGCTCATGCGGCACTTCAAGGCGGTGGAGAACACCGAAGGGTGGAAGTTCGTTAACAACAACGATCCCTTGCTTGAACTCGATATCCTTCGCTTCATCGACGAACACGAAACGGTACTAATAATTCAACCAATTATTATATCACATTATTGATCTAATTCATTAATAATTGACTATAAATTAAAGCTTCCTCAGATGAATCAGAATAATGTATCAATTCATTACCAGCTGTTGAACAGAACTAAACATGCCATATTTTTTATTTTTTAATAATTCTCTGCTTTTTGCTACAAATGCACGCCATAAATTCGATGTTACATATTTTTATTAGGCACCTATTTAAATGAACAGAAATTTTTGATAACTAAAGAAAATCAGTCAATTAATAAATATTAAATAAAATAAATTATGGCTATTTTCTTGTTTACCTAACATTATCCATGAACGAAAATATTAAAATTATATTTTTATAAAGATATTTTGTTCAAAGTATAATTTATTTATTTAGTCACACTTTAAAAGACAATATTTTTATAACATCAAAATCTAACCTTATATTACAATTCATCATTTAATAATAAAAAAATATTTTCATACCAAAATAATTCCAAAATCTTCGTTCACTTTTTATTATGTTGTCTCAAAGTTCTTGTACTGGTAAATTATTGCATTACCATCCCATTACGTTACCACTTACTAGCCTTGTGAAATTTACGTGTTTGATATGCGATATTTTTATTTTATAAAACAAAGTAAAATATAAATCAAATGTAAGAAATACTTGTTGGAAAGCAAAACATACGTAAGTAATATCACTAAAAACGTGCAGCTTAAATATATTATTTATTTATTGTTAGTATTTAGAATCAAATAAAAAAGTAATGAAGAAATATAAAGGTTCACTATTGTTAAAAAATGATGAGTGGATATAAATGAATGATTTTACAGAGGAAAGAGAAATGCCGGAGGCACAGGGAGGAACAGAGAGTGTACTTTGAGCTAAGCGAAGCCATGGACTGCTTGGAACACATATGCACCGAAGGCTGCACCGACGTTGGGCCATGCCACGTGGACACCAGAAAGGAGAGGAGGAACCCCTGCAGCAGATTCGACACGTGTCACGGCCTCCAGCAATTGATTCGCCATTTTGCCACGTGTCAGAAGAGGATGAAGCTGGGGTGCCTTCGGTGCAAGCGAATGTGGCAGCTCTTCAGGTTACATGCCTACGTTTGCCAGCAAACTGATTCTTGCAAGGTTCCTCTTTGCAGGTAAATTTTCTTTTATTCTTTATTTTCCATGGTCAATGAAACATAACATATTAACACATGATGGACTTTAACATGTTCTTTATTCTTATTTCTAATTTTGACTTTCTACCCATTTACCAATTTTTGAAGGGAGAAAAGTAGTTTCTTGCAAATCAAGTAGTTCTAAGACTTAGGAGGTATTATTTTTAATAAAATTATAATCATAAATAAAAAGCCAAACGGGGTTTGAATTGTAGTTCAAATGATTCCGTCAAACGTGATATATATCAACAAGAGATCGATGTTCAGTGCTTTTTTTTTATTTTTTATTTTAGTTCACCACGTGATGAATTAATAATTAATATTCTGCTCCGTTCCCGATTCCCATCATCTGAAGAGTCACACCTTTGGTCCTTGTTAATTAGGAATTCAACTAAATAATTTGATAATATAAGAGAAAGTAGTGATTGTGATTTGTATAATGTACAATTACTTTTTGGTCCCAGGCCAAGGTGGTGTTTATTGAGGAATAGACTAGCTAGCTGACTAGTTTGCACGTTTATGAGTAGCAATTGAACCATCTTAGTTTTTGTACTTAGTATCATCTTTCATATGGAGAAATTACGCCAGTCAATAGTCACTGCTGTTTCCCACTTCTCAATTGGAGAAACCAGTATACTGACGCAATTCATAAAGTCCATACACAAGGAAGAAACATTGGTCCATGCAATTAAGCAATATTATTAGACCTACTTTCATTTTGGGGAGTATTGGTTAAATAACCATGCCAAACGCATGTGCCCATCAGTATTTTCCTAATGGCTCCACCAAAGGGATCATATTATTTAGGATTTTAGGGGTTAAAAACAATAAAATACTTTTCGGAGGGCGGCGAAGTCTCTCACTAATGGTAAATTTCTATGGAACTGATGACCCAACAATTTTATACTGAATTCTCTCTATTTTTTTATTTATAGTTGTCTGGATTCTTTAGATATAGATTTAAGATTTTTTTATATGTAACTTGAATTGTCTAGTGGTCAGTTGATTACTAGTCTAGTACATTTAAGCAAGTATTAAAAATTTAATCCCATTTTATATATATAATAATTCATTAGCTAATAATTCATTAGCTAACGATAAATTTTTAAATAAAATTTTAAATCACAGTAAATTTATTAGATTAAAAAATATTGTTAAAAATTAAAAAAGATATTAAGATTTTTTATTCAGATGAAATAATTTATAAATTTACTACAAAAACTTAAAATATAAAATATAAAATGTAAAGAGAATTAGTTTTTTTTTAAATTATAAGTGAAATTCGAAACTTCTATTTTAAGTTATTTAATTCATTTACAAATAATTGAAGTAACAAATGATGTTATTATGTCAATCATTGAAATTATTATTTACTCAGGAAATCAATACACAAATGTTGACATCTATCTTCAGGCGCTCATCTTAATATCATGGTTTTTATTTGAATATTTTTATTTATTTCTTAACTTTAAGCTCCAAGTGGTTTAATAGCGTCAATTTGGGCCGGTGGTACACCTTTATTTAGTTCATGTCATCATATTGTCATTATCTTGGTTCTCTAAGTTCTAATCTTTATGATGATGGTCCTTATCTTATTCTATAGTTTTCTTATGATAATGGTGCTGCATGTCTTATCAGACCATACTTTCAATGCCTCTGATATTTTTTTTTCCTTATTCATGTGTCTCACTCTCCTTTATCACAGGCAAATTCAATTGAAGATGAAACAAGAGAAGAGAAAAGACGATTCAAAGTGGAAATTACTAGCAAAGAAGGTAGCCTCAGCCAGAGTCATATCATCTTTGTCTCTTCCAAAGAGAAAGCGTGATGAGGAAACTAAAGTCACCATGGACAATAATGGCTTCACAAGTTTTGAGTTACATTGAGTTTTATTGCAATATGATATTATCGTATATGTGATAATCAATTTCGTGTTGAAATTTTGGTTTTTTTTTT
>NC_029772.3:51422436-51423179 GCF_000817695.3 Arachis duranensis | reverse complement strand
TTTTATTGTAATTGGAATTAAATTTTTTTTTTTAAATTAAGAAATTTTTCTCTTTTTTATACTAATTTTATAACCAAAATGTGTCAAATATCATTTTTTCATTGTAATTAAAATTAAATCTTTCTCTCTAAAATTAAAAAGTTCTCTCCTCTCTTTCCTTTCTCTATCTCTCTTATTCCTTCAACCATTCTATCTATTTTATATATCATTATTAATATTAATATCAATAACTAATTACTAATTTGACAATCAAAATGTACAACATGACATTCTTTAATTGCATTAAAATTAAAATTGAAATATACTTATATTATGTATCATATATTACTATCTAATTTAATAATCAAATGTGTCACATGACACTACTCTCTTATTTAAATTGAGCGAAAATATTTTTTTCAAAATCAATAAACTCTCTTCCTAAATTATATTCTCTCATCCACCTCTCTCAATTTTTTTATTTCTCTCTACTGTTTTTACTCTATATATAATTTATATTTTATATTAGTAATTTTGACAAATCAAAATATATAATTCAATATTTTTTATTACAATTAAAATAAATTTTTTTCTTTCAAAATTAACAAACTCTCGCTCTCACTCTGGTTCTTCATCTTTATCTTTTTCTCTCTTTTCTTTCATTCTCTATTTTTTCTACTTTTCTTTTCTACAGAAAACAAAATTAACAAAATAATATAATTCAAATAAAAATTATTATTATTATATAAATATTTTTTAATTTT
>NC_029772.3:51421570-51422403 GCF_000817695.3 Arachis duranensis | reverse complement strand
AATTTTTACCGCTTATCTTTCTAATTTATATTTTCATTTCTCTTCTTTCAAATATTTATTATATATAATTTGGAGAGAATACTAATGTTATAATTAAAAGTTAGAATCAAGATTCAATTGTTTTAAAAAAAATTAATTTTGAGTTAATTTTATAACTATCAGTATAACTTTTTTCTGCTAATATTTAATTATATTTTTATATACATAGAGAAAAAAATATTTTTTTTAAACAGCAAGTATAAAAATTAATTATTTTTATTTGTGCAACAGACTTAACACCTAATTAAAGGGGTAATGTTCAAATTCGTCCCTAAAAGATCACGCGATCTTCATTTTCGTCCCTGAATGAGTTTTTTAATCAAATTAGTCCCTAAAAGATAAACTGTTAGCCAAATTAGTCTTTCCGTCAATTGGATGATGACGTGTCACGTTAAGTGCCACGTGGCATGATGATGTGACACACCACGTGACAGGTCAATAACACGTGGCACGCCACGTGACAGGTCAGTGACACGTGGCATGCCACGTGTCACTTGACATATAAAAAAGTTTTCTATTTGTCAAAATAGTCCTTGAAAGTCCAGACGTAAGTTATTTTCATCTTTCAAATTTTAAAAATTAGTCAAACTAGTCCTTATATAATTTTTTTATAATATTTTTTATACTACTAATTTTAATATTTTTTTAAATCTTAATAAACAAAATTTTCTTTACATAAAATAATAAAAATAATTAAATTTTTATAAAATTATTTTGTCATTTGTATTTTAAAATTTTACATTTTCAAATTGTAATTTTTTATGTGAATTTTTTTTATTTAAATGACTTTAAAA
>NC_029772.3:51418162-51420567 GCF_000817695.3 Arachis duranensis | reverse complement strand
TTTTCTGTGTTGATTGGTTTTGTCATGGCATCTGCTAGGTTGTCTTTAGTGTGAATCTTCTGCATATCAACACTTCCTTCTTCTACTACTTCCCGAACAAAGTGATATTGTACTCCAATGTGTTTTGTTCTTGAATGAAAGGCAGGATTCCTTGCAATGTGCAAGGCACTCTGACTGTCACAATACACAGAAATCTTCTGTTTTTTGTGCCCGAGTTCTTCTATCAACCTTTGGATCCAAATAGCTTCCTTGCATGTTTGTGTAGCTGCCATATATTCAGCTTCTGTAGTAGATAAAGCTACAACAGTCTGTAATTTAGATAGCCAGCTTACAGCTCCTCCTGCAAGTGTAAACACATAGCCTGTAGTAGATATTCGTTTATCAAGATCACCTGCAAAGTCTAAAATCTTGTTTGCTGGTCCCAAGTCTTTCATATCAAACTCCCTAGCCAACTGTGCCTTCAATTCTTGGATTTGATCATTGTTGGGACCTACCACCAACATGTCATCCACATACAACAGCAGAATGATGAAATCATTATCACCAGACCTCTTGTAATAAGTACAATGATCTGAACTAAGTCTGTTGTATCCAAGGCTAATAATGAAAGAATTAAATCTCTTGTACCAACACCTTGGCGCCTGCTTTAGACCGTACATAGATTTAGTTAACCTGCAAACCAAGTTTTCTTTTCCTTTTTCTTCAAAACCTTCTGGTTGGAGCATATATATCTCTTCTTCAAGTTCTCCATGAAGAAAAGCAGTCTTTACGTCTAATTGCTCTAGATGTAAATCAAATGCAGCACACATAGCCAAAACTACTCTAATAGTAGTTAGTCTCACCACCGGAGAAAATATTTCATTGAAGTCAATACCTTCTTTCTGAGCATATCCCTTGACAACCAATCTTGCACGATATCGTTCCACCTGATCATTACTATCTCGTTTGATCTTGTAAACCCATTTGTTACCAATGGCTTTCCGACCTGCTGGAAGTTCAACAAGTTTCCAGGTATGGTTCCTATGTAATGCCTCAATTTCTTCTTGCATTGCTGTCATCCACATAGAAGCATCTGGATTGCGCATAGCCTCCATAAAAGTTGTTGGCTCTCCATCTTCTGTCAAAAGACAATATGCATCATGGTTTGTCAAAACATAATTTGAGTGCCATGATGGTGTTCTTCTTTGTCGAGTGGATCGACGAACTTCTATGTCATTAGCCTCTGCTTCTTGTTCTTCGTGCTGTGGTTCTACTTCAGAAAGATCACCTTCTCTACATTTTTCATCTATTTGAACAGTGGTTATATCTTTAACAGTGCTGTCATTTTCTTGTTCCTTTTGCAATTCATCTTCTGCAAATATCACATCTCTACTGACAACTACCTTGCAGGCAGTGGGATCCCACAGGCAATACCCCTTAACTCCGTCAGCATAACCCAAGAATATACATTTTCTAGACTTTGGGTCTAGCTTTGTTCTTTCTTGGGAATTATACATCACGTGCACAGGACAATCAAATATATGTAAAGAAGAATAATTAGGTGGCTTACCTTGCCACATCTCCATTGGTGTCTTCAACCCAATTGCAGTTGATGGTGACCGATTTATCACATAACAAGCAGTTTTAACAGCTTCTGCCCAAAAAGACTTAGCTAAACCTGTAGTTTGCAACATAGCTCGTGCTCTTTCTAGGAGAGTCCGATTCATTCGCTCTGCTACACCATTTTGCTGAGGCGTATATGCAACTGTGAATTGTCGTTGAATACCTGCTTGCTTGCAAAATGTTAGAAAATCGCCATCGACATATTCTCCTCCATTATCTGTCCTTAAACACTTGATCTTCTTTCCAGATTCAAGTTCTAACTTTGCTTTGAACTCTTTGAACATCGCAAACACGTCTGACTTTTTCTTGATCGGGTACACCCATAGCCTCCTAGAGTAATCATCAATAAATGATACAAGATATTTTGCTCCTCCTAGGGACATCTCCGGTGATTCCCACACATCAGAATGAATCAACTCTAATATGTGCTTGCTCCGAGCAGTTGATCTACCAAACGTCAATCTATGTTGTTTGCTTGTAACGCAGTGCTTACAAAATGGTAAGTTTACCGATTTGAGCCCGAGAATGAGATTACGTTCTACAAGAATCTTCAAGCCTCGTTCTGACATGTGGCCTAGTTTGCAATGCCATATCATCGTCATTTCTTCTTGGCTTGTTGAAGCAACTGATGCCTCAGCCTCTTGCAAAGTATCTCCCATAAGCATGTATAGATTTGCTGCAATCTTTTCTGCTTTTATTACCACAAGAGCTCCTTTAACAACTTTTAAGATCCCACCTTCAATATGGGTCTTACAACCAAGTTCATCCAATTGTCCAATCGACAACAAATTCTTCTTCAAGCC
>NC_029772.3:51411389-51416772 GCF_000817695.3 Arachis duranensis | reverse complement strand
ACATACATAATTTTGATTTTGAGCATATAACTTTGTTTAGGTTAATAAATACATACATTTCAATTTTGAGTATATATATATTCCAGCAAAATGTAGTAATGTAACAAAAAAGGTTTTAGAATAGAAAAGAATAAGAGAGATTTTGAAAAGAATTAAAAGAGAGATAATTTTATGAAAACAAAATAAAAAAATTATATAAGGACTAGTTTGACTAATTTTTAAAATTTGAGGGATGAAAATGACTTACGTCTGGACTTTCAAGGACTATTTTGACTAATAGAAAACTTTTTTATATGTCAAGTGACATGTGGCATGCCACGTATTACTAACTTGCCACGTGACGTGTCACGTCATCATCCAAAAATTGATGGAAGAACTAACTTGATTAACAGTTTATTTTTCAGGGACTAATTTGATTAAAAAAATTATTCGGGACGAAAATGAAGATCACGTGATCTTTCAGGGACGAATTTGAACATTAACCCCTAATTAAATATAAAAATATACACGTTAAATTGTTTCAAATTTTAAATAACGAATATTAAAATTAATTGTTAATAAAAAATTAGACATTTTCATATAAAAATAATAACTAAAAATATTATTATTTGATTTTTTATCTATAACTACCTTAGTCTTCTTAATCAGAGAATTTTGTCAATCTACGACTTTTTTTTTGTAAAAGTAGTTTGATTTTATAAATCTTTTGTGTCATGCATAATTTATACTGTCATAACAAAATGGATTATAATTTTAAAAAATGTATATTTCCGTAATGTTATTACGGATAAAAATACTAGTATTTATATATAAATATATAATGACTAATTTTAGTGATTAATTTTAATGTATAAATAACATTTTTATAAATCAAACTATAATTTCAAATTTTATTATCAACTCGTTATATGGTGATATACTGATATAACCATCTTATTTCTTATAGTAATCCCCCCCCTTTCAGTATATATGCTAATTTTTTAATAATTAGAAATCAGAAATCAATAGGCAATCCATATTCTGCGCGAATGCTATATTATTTATATTTTACTGTCTAATTTATTAAAAAATAAAAATAATATTTAATTCAAATAATATAAAATAAATCTTTTAAAATATTAAAAATTTACTTTAGAAAAAAAGTTAAACAAATTCAAGCCTCAAAATAGTCGGCACTAGAGAATTGTCTCCTTTTTGTAAGAGCCGGACCGGTTAATAAACCAATAAAGTGACTGGTTTATTAGTTTAATGGTTCGACTAAAATTCAACCGAAATTCAACCGATTTTATTAAATATATAATATAATTATTAAAAATTCAATATACAACTTTAAATATACAAATTCAATAATTTCTTAATTAATAAAATTTAGAAGTTTATAATTTGACATAATAATTTATTCATATATTATTATTAAAATTCTATAAAATATAATTTTTTTAACTAACTTCTAAATTATAACAAAATAATTAGCAAAAAAATTGGGAGGAACTTCAATAAAAGAAGAACCGAGGCAGACGAATAAAAATTGGTCATTGTAATAAAAGGTTAGAACCACAAACTTACAATTAAAAATTTCAATCCATCGGCAACGAAAAAAATTTACAATTACAGCAAATTTCAACAACCTTTCAATCTATTCAACAATAAAACTCAGAAAACTTAGAATCACAAACTTACACTTACACTTAAAAATTTCAATCCATCAGTAACAAAAAAATGTCATAATCCGCTGGATGTTGCAAGAGAGTACCTCAAAAAAGTGTTAAATAAGACTCACATTCATAAAAAACTGACTTCAGCTTCATCATGGCTTGTGAAGTTTGAACCCAAAAACTCTTAGAATGTATCTCTGTGATGGTTTTTGTGGCTTCAGTTGTCCATACGTCATGAGGAAGAGGTGTGGAAATGTTGTCCCAAAGTATGCTCCATCAAAATCTAAATGGAGTCAAGAAAATTTGATAAATTCAAGATACTATGATCAACATCAATTTAAAAAAAAAATATAAAGCCAAAACAGCAAAAAATTACAGCCATCCTAAAACACATGGATAGACAGCATAGTAAAATACAATAATCCCAGAAATCACATGGAATAGCAAAAAGGAAGTATACCTAGAATTTTGAGTATAACAAACAATCAATAAACTGAAAATTGATAGAAAAATGGAATAGGCCGTCCTCCAAAAATATCTTATTATCTCCAAAGAAAGTATTCAGTTATCTTGGATTTTTATAGCAAAATTTCAACAAAAACCTTTCAATCTATTCAACAACAGAACTCAAAAAACTCAAAATTCAAATCCAAATCTAGAGAATCTAGAAATATAAAACTAACCAAAACAATCCAAACTTAATCTCCAAACTAAATTCAAAACCACATGAGCAGCAATCCAACTCATAACACAATCCCAATTCAGAAGCCAGAATCTTAGAAATTAAAACTGAAGAAGCAGTGGCTTAATTATTACCAGAGACATAGCGAAGGAGGAACGGCAGTGGCAGAGTAAGCTCGGAAGAGGATCATTTTGTGACGGCGAGGCCCTGAGCAGTGATTTCACAGCGAGGCTCTGGGTAGAAATTCACGGAGTAGAGGATGCGCTTGAAGAGGATTGAGTAACCGTTTGCATGACATAGAGGAGAAGAGGATTGAGGACGAGGACAACGATGGAACCCTCTGTCACTGCCGACGACAACGATCACAGAGATGGTGAACACAAGAGTGGCGGCGGCTGGGAGTGATGATGGCTGGTGGGACTTCGCGATGAGCAGAGACGGTGAGGAAGAGAAGAGTGGCGGCGGCTGGAGGACTGACGGTGGCTGGTGGGGCTTCACGACGAGCAGGCGGCTGCGGACTGACGGTGGCAGCAAATTAGGGATTTTGGTTGGAATGTGAGAGTGAGACAGAAGGAAAAGGGTCGGGTGTTTTGGGAGGTGGGGTTTTTACCTTTTTTTTTTAGAAATTCGGTCTTTTTTAAAAAATTTGACTGGTTCAATTGGTTCACCGGTTCGTTTGGTTTTTAGACCGATTTTTTATAAAATAGTTTTACGTGTTACTCGGACCGGTTCTCGATTAACCTAGTCGAATCGACCGATCGAGTCCGGTTTTCAGAACTAATAAGTAACGATGTCATGTCTTCCTAAAATCATGTTTAAATTTGAATTTATAAAAGCTGAAGTATGTTTACATAATAATTAAGGAAAGTGTTTAAGGAACAGATAGAATCATATTTTTGGGACATTATCATGGAAGATGGGACTTATGGCTGTGAATGAGATGCGCTTTTGAATTCTAAACCATAGATAATGGCCTCCACATTAGTCCCACATTCGTATTCACTGCTAGGGTCATATGAAATTAACGTGTCTCATTGCTAAAACTAAAAGGAAGCTCTTTAAAAGCTCTCATTTGACCAATATATACTAAAAGGAAATGCACTCAACATGGAATAATCTTCAATTAAGATATTTAATCTGTTGGTGATTGTTCCGGTATCCTCTAAAACTTAGAGGGAGGATAAATTATTTCTCATCTATTCTATTATATAAAAATCAAATTTCTATACTTAATGATAGAGCTAACATGACATGCTTTTGAGAATGTTTTTCAATTTATTTCTTTTAATTCTGTAAAGCAAATCAATTATAACTAATGAATAATATCAATTAATTAATTTGATTAGACATTCAAATATCACAATTTATTATAATTTATATAAATTGATTAATTATTTGATTTGATTTAATTGGAATAAATATCAAATTATTTTAGTAAATAATAAATATGATAACGAAATACATGAATTAATTTAATTAGTTTATTTTTTTCAATCTCATCTATTTATACGAGATTGATGATCGAATTTTCTATCGGTAAAGAAATTCACAAATATAATCGTGTTGTAAGTATAGTTTCTAAACTAATGGAAAATCCTTTCGTGCAAAAGTTTTGGTTGTCACAAGTAACAAAACCCAATAAAATTTATAACCGAAGTATTTAAACCTCGAGTCGTCTTCTCAATGAATTACAGTGAGGTGTGTTTTATTATTGGTTATGGAAAAATATCTTTTGGGTTTTTTGAAAGGTTTGAACAAGGAATTTAGATGGCAAGAAAATAAATTAATAACTAGAAAAACTCTTGACAAGGTAAGAGGACTGGAAATCCCATCCTAGTTATCCTTATCAGTTGTGATGAGAATTGTTTATTGCTCCCACTTGGTCAACCTCTAACTATGAAGGTAGGTTAAGTGGATAAATCAATTTGATTCCTCAAGTCCTAGTCAATTCCTAAGAAAAGACTAGAGTTAGGGGAATTCAAATCAATCGGTAAAGAATTCTAATTTTCAATCATCAACTGAGTTTGATAACTCAAGTGTCACCAATTACTTAACCAAAGCTAAGAGTGTAAAAAACTAAATAAAAATCATATATCTGAAATACCTCAAATTGCATTAATAAAAGAAATCAAATCTAACATGGAAAAGTTCATAAATTAAATTGGAAAAATAAATAAAAGAAACATTAAACCTAGAAATTGAGAAGAAGAAATCATAAATCCTTTAAGAGGAATCCTAATCCTAAATCCTAAGAGAGAGGAGAGAGCCTCTCTCTCTCCCTCTCTCTCTAAAACTACATCTAAAAACTAAAATTGTGAATTATGAATGTATGTTGTGTATGAATTGTTAAATGAATGGATGGATTCCCCCACTTTATAGCCTCTAATATGTGTTTTCTAGGCTTGGATCTGGACTGAAAAGGGTCCAGAAATCGCTCCCAGCGGTTTCTGTAAATTCTGCAAATCACACATGTCACGCGTACGCGTCATCCACACGATCGCGTCATCCAGCGTTTTTCCTCGCCACGTGTACGCGTCGTCCACGCATTCGCGTCATCCGTGCAGATTTCAATCCGCGCGTTTGCGTCAGGCACGCGAATGTGTCACTGCAATTTTCTTTAAGACAAACATAAATCAAATTCCACTAATTCAAACTATACAGTAAAAACAGGTAAATTTGTAAGAAGACAGCTCATAAAAGCAGGGAACATAGGATCAAGCATTGAACCCTCACTGATGGTGTATGTGCACTCTAATCTCTCTACTGTATAGGGTAATCACTCTATCCTTCTCTAATCTTGCTTTCTAAATTTTGTTCTTCTCCTAACCAATCAACAATATTTAATGTACTAATACAAACATCATGAGGTCTTTTTAAGATTGTAATGGGGCTAAGGTAAGGGTAAGGGTATATATATAAGGCTAAGTGAGCTAAAATATGAATCTTTGACTAGCCTAAACTCTCACCTAGTATACATACACTTTATATAACTCTAGAATCATGCCTAGCTACCCATAATTTCTCACTTTGCATTACATACTCATGT
>NC_029772.3:51375669-51403494 GCF_000817695.3 Arachis duranensis | reverse complement strand
TATATGCAATTTTACTTTTTTTTTTTATAAAATTCTACTTGTGATGTTAATTCTTCTTGATCCGTCACCTTATAACTCGGTTTTTATTGTGCATTATGAGCTATAACTCGGCGTTAATTATCATTAATCCTTTGTTTGTAACTAACACCTTCATTACCGACTTAATGACCATCATTTCAATCTTAATGACCAAACGCTCATAACATGAATATCAATCATCAATTCTATGCCTATAAAAGGAATCTTTTATATCTAATCTCAGGGAGCAACATGATAAGTTCCATATCATGTTTTACATTCTATATTCATAGAATTATTACACACAATATATGATAACTTTTATTTCATATTTTACATTCTATATTCATAGAATTATTCTTATACCTCTTAAACACTTACTGACTTGAGCGTCGGAGTGTCTTTTGCAAGTACCCCCCTTGTTCTCTCCTTGCCAACGTATAACTCATCCCGACGAGAAGCTTGAAGACATTCATCGACGGACGAGCTATACACCGACCAAACTCAGCAAGAACAATTGGCGCTCTCTGTGGGGACGAATAAAATAACTCGTTTCCACTCCCTTTAGGTTCATAAAACTTGATTTACATTCAAATTTTTTAACCAATCTTAACGATCTTTTTTAAGATTTTATTTAATACCTCTTATCAAAATATAATCTATCGTAACTTTTCATAAAGTATGTACTTTATACATTCAAATTGCTTTATTTTTACGTATCATAATATTTCGCATCTCATAATCGACCAATGAACCAATTCAAAAACAAACTCGGCTTTCAATTGATTCAAGAATAAACTCGGTTTTCAATCAATCCAAACACAAACTCACTTATCAATTTTGCTTAGTTTTTTCAAAGTTCTCTATTTACACATGATATACATATATATTTTATTCAACATACTTTTGCATTTATATTTTGTGTAACTAATATTTATTGATTTATTAGTTATACTCAGACCTCAGTATATGTTCTATACAATAATTGCATATAAACAACCATGTCAATTGCATTTTTATTTCATTATGTATTATATTTTTATTGTTTAATAATTTCATTTATACAATTAAATGACGGTAATGATGAGTTCAAATATTAAAATTGGATTCCATCAAATATTAATTGTATATAACTGTTACACTATTCATTTTATGCTATTAAATTTTATTTTACTATTTGTTTAATGCAGAAAGTTATTAAACAAAAAATAGTTACAAACATGCAAATTTGTCACTTTTGCACAAAGAATATACCTCATAGCTAAACAAAATTTATTATATTATTATATGACTGTTATCTTATTGCTTTATTATCAAATTAAAGTATGTCCTATAAAACAAAATTCAGATATTCACATTTGACATGTATGACATTCATATATGTCATATTCTTCTTTATAACTATCAACTTTCAAGGTATATTTTTCTACTTTGAACTCTTTTACTTTTATAATATATATTATTCAATATACGTTGCGATTTTGTATATATTCATTTTCTCAATTTATCTTATTCATGTCAGACCTTGGCTATAAATTATAAATATTCAAATAAATAATTGCTTTGAGCGAGAAATTCATCAATAAGCTGTTGTGGGCCGGAAAAATTCCCAAGACAATTAACCATTATATCCTCGGATCATACAATCGATTCCGTCGATAGATATCCATCTCTGAACTTTTCAATTTACCTACAATCAAATGCTAAAATTGTTCTTAAGCGAAAAAGTATCCCCACGCAACTACCTTGATTGAATGACTCTTATCACTCAATTATTTTTTGAATAAGTGCCGATATAATAACCCGACTAAGCTTGGGGGCTCACTGTATCATTATTCAGTTATCTTTTAACTGAGTTATAAATTATTTTATTGTCTAAGATTAGCCTGAATCATATGATCGGCAGACAAAACTTGGGGCTGTGATCTGTCACCTTATAACTCGGTTTTTATTGTGCATTATGAGCTATAACTCGGCGTTAATTATCATTCATTCTTTGCTTGTAACTGACACTTTCATTACCGACTTAATGACCATCATTTCAATCTTAATGACCAAACGGTCATAACATGAATATCATTCATCAATTCTATGCCTATAAAAGGAATCTTTTATATCTAATCTCGGGAGCAACATGATAAGTTCCATATCATGTTTTACATTCTATATTCATAGTATTATTACACACAACACATGATAACTTTTATTTCATGTCTTACATTCTATATTTATAGAATTATTCTTATACCTCTTAAACACTTACTGACTTGAGTGTCGGAGTGTCTTTTGTAGGTACCCCCCTTGTTCTCTCCTTGCCGACGTATAACTCATCCCGACGAAAAGCTTGAAGACATTCATCAACGGACGAGCTATACACCGGCCAAACTCAGCAAGAACACTTCTAATAATGTAAATGCGGATAATTATAGTTCTACTTTTTGATATAATCGATATATATTAATAATGAATAGTAATTAACCCCTAATATTTTTAATCAAAATATTTTGACGATAGTTTCTATTTATTGATGTTAATGGTTTATTGTTTCTTTAAAATAAAATGCATTATAATTTTAGTTTATTTCATAATTAACAATAATGCTTGATTATTTCTTTAACAATAAATTATATTATCTTAGCTTATTTTACAATACATAATTAATGTTCATAATACTAAATTACTCTAAATTTTCTATTTTCTATGCTTAGTAGTTAATCCTAAATTGAAAAGATTATGTTGAATTGTTGAATAGTCCAAGTATAATTGAGGTAGTTAATTTAGTTTATTTGTTTATTAATGTATTTGATCGAAAGCATGAATGATAAATAAGATAAGAAAATAATTAGAAAAATAAAATGTTAGTAATTACTTAAAATAAATAAAAAACAATTTATAGGGTATTATTTTATTTAAATTATTAATAATTAGAAGAATAGAAGGTCGGTAATTATTTTAAATAGACATTGAATTTAGTTTTATGGTACTAATTTATTTGAATTTTTAATAAAATTTTATAATTTTCATATTTATATCTATTTAATTTATGTATTTTATTTTATTTTACTTTAATAGAAAATTAAAATGTGTCTTTTTAATTAATTTTCTAGAAAGTATAGTGAAATAAATTATATCAATTATAATTAATTATCTATAATTAAACTAACTGATTATGTTAATTTGTAAGATGAATGACACATAATAAATAGTGTGAAATTAATTATAATAAGTTAATAATTAATAAATAAAAAACTAAAAAAAAACTTTTTTTATTGTCTTTTGATAACTACACATTTTTATTTGTTTATTTTTTCTTTATCTCTTCCTTTCACATTTATTTCTTTTAATTTATTGAACCAAATCAAGTATACTAATTATTTGTATTAACTAATTAAGTATTTTTTTAATGAATTCTGCTAATTGTGCCCTTAGAGCATAGGCTAAAAACATTATAAAAATAAATATTTTTAAAATATGTCCTTATAAAATATTAATTAAAACTAAATAATTATATTTAATTTGATTTTATTAGAATAAATAATATTCCATCATTTAATATTTTATTTGATTCATTAAATTGCATCAATCATAACTAATCAATATTTAATTTAATTAGAATAGATATTAAATTATTTAAAATTTTGTTTGATTCATTAAACCACATAAATATTAAATAATTTAATAAATAATATATAAGGTAATGAAATAAATAAATTCATTTAATTTAATTTATTATCTTATTATTATTATATATATAATAAAACAAATATTAATTAATTAATACTTAAACAAAATGACTATTAATTATTGAGAAGATAACGAGTTTATACTACGTATGAATTAATTGATACTTAATTAAATTATTTAAACTAGTCACATATATTTTTTAATTCCTCTCTTATTAATACGGTCCAATAAATAAAAAGATATTAAACATTGTAGTGAATGAATATTTATTATTTTTAAATGAATTCATTTAATTCATTTAAAAATATTGAAGGATTTCAATTCTATATGCTACGATTTTATTTTGTTGTTAATGTATATGTACTCCTATATTATAATTTCTATGATTCCTATATTCTGTGATAATATTTTTAAATTTTTTTAGTTTAATTTATTATTTTTAGTCATCAGAATTTATTATTTTTAGTCATTATGTTTAATCATCAATTTAATTTCTTTAATTTAATAATTCAACAATATATTTTTATTATATATAATTAGAATGTGCTTTCTATCTCTTTTTTCTCTCTATTCTGTGCTTCGGGTGTAATATTTGTAATTTTTTTTATTTTTTCTATCTTAATTTTGCATTTTGTAAAACCCGGTTAATTAATGGCTAATTAACTCATAAATGAGAATTTATTCTAGAAAGCCCAAAATGTCATTTTTTATGGCTTAATATGATAGAGGAGATTGAGACGAGAATTTCGGTACCAATTTTATAGAATTCGGACCAAGATAGGACCGAACGGGCCAAACCGGGCCAACCGGAACCAAAGTGGGCCCTTGGCCCAACATAACTAAACCAAAACCCTAGTTTTCAGCACTCTCTCTCCTCACAATACTCAAACTCACGCTGAAAATTGAAGAGAGGGGAGGAAGAACACTCTCTCAAGTTCTTTCTCTCACTTGATCTTCAAACCACCATAACTTTTGATCTAGAGCTCCGATTGCCGCACCGTTTGCGGCCACACGTTCACCGCGGAGAGCTCTACAAAACTCATACAACCAATCTTTAGGTAAGCCACATTTTGTTCTTTGAATTTCTAGCCTTGATTTCGAGTTTTATGAGCAAAAATGTTGAGATTTTGGGCTCTTTGATGTTATAGGACCCAACTCTCTTGAAGGAGAAGGTTAATCTTGTCTCTTTGGACCTTGGGTGTGGTAAGATTCTCAACCCTAGTGTAATTTGTGGTTCTATGATGTTTGGATTTTGAGATGTTGTGTATGGGTATGATGATTGTGGCTTAGGTTGTGTATGTGTGAATATTGGAGCTTGATTGGTGACATTGAAAAGCTTGAAAAGGGTTTGGTGGTGAAAAATCTGTTCTTGGAGGTGTTGAGGCCTTGAGAGCTTGTGGATAAGTAATTTGGAAGTGCTCCGGTTGAGCTTGGGAAATTGGCTAAGGTATGGTTTCAGTTTCCCGTATCTAATATGTAATGTGGTAGGAAATACTTAGGCTAGAGTGATGATGATTATTGATGCCTTGATGGTATGATGTATGAGAAATATGCATGTTGTGATATATGCTTGATGTTTGGTTATGGTTGAATTATGGGTAGAACCATGTTGATGGTGAGTATGATATTGATTGTGTATAATGATGATTTATTGGAATTGGTGTTGTTGAAAATTGGCATGAGGAAGAGTATATGATATGTAAATATGTTTGAGTTTGAGCCACTTGGGTGAAGTGGGTTAAAATGATGAGATAGTGATTTTGGTAAATCATGGTAAATTGTCTATGTGTGAGTTGAGGAGGCTTGGTGTTGAATTTGATATATTTTGATTGATTTCAAAGAAAAGGGATGAAATTGGCATGTTTTGATTGATTTTGAAAAGAGTTGAAAATGGCTTGTTTTGAAAATGGCACTTTGTGGTTTTTATGAAAAACTTGGTTTTTGGGCATACTTTGACGGGATATAACTTGGACTACAGATCTCTGTTTTGTACCAAATCTGTTTAGAAATGAAATTGGATCCGGGATGTCCAAGCCGTTCGAAGAACGGGTGAAAAACAATTTAAAACGAGGAAGTTATGTCCGTCGGAAGATTGGGGGTTGAATCTGCGAATTCTGCAGTTTTTAACTTAGAAAATTTTTAGCAGAATGATCCCCCGCGCGTAGGCGCACTTGGTGCGTACACGCCGTTCTTCCAGAAAGTTCCATCCACGCGTGCGCGTGATGTGCGCGGGCGCGCCGATGGGCTGCACCCAATGCCCAGCTATTTTCCAGAGAGTTGTGCCAGAGTTGTGCCAGTTTTGTGCCTGGGGCACAAGAGTACCCACGCGTACGCGTGGTTGACGCGTGCGTGCCGTTGACTAATCTTTGAATGTGCGCGTCCACGTGAAGGGCGCCTACGCGCCGATGAGTTTTTGTGGCCATCCGCACGTGCGCGCGGAGTGCGCGTACGCGTGGCCCTGTTTTCATCCCAAAGTTGATTTTTGAGTTTTAAAAGCCAAATCTCATACTTCTAAGCCTCCGATCTCACCACTTATGTCTTAAATCATGTTGATATGCCTAGCTATTAGAGAAGGAGCTAGGGGATGTGGTAACTTGCGAGTGAAGCAAGAGAAAAATGAATGATCAATGAGGATCAAAGATGATTACGTGAGAGGCGGAAGATGGTGGTGGAAGTGCTTGTTATGCCATGGGTCGAAAGGTCGTAATTGTTAATGAAACGACTGGTTATGGATTTAACCGTGAGCCGGATGGCTAGATTATTGCCGTGTTACATCGGAGCCATGATTATGGCTAGTATAAATGCATATATGCTGTTGAATGAATTGTGAATGTTGCACTTCCATTATCGGAGATGAGAGTTTCCCTGGGATAAAGCAGTGGCTAGCCACCATGTGCTCCAGGTTGAGACTTGAAGCTCTTTTGACCCTATGTCGTCAGGGTGGCCGGGCACTGTGAAATCTCCGGATGAGCTCACCCCCATAAATATTCACCAGTGAGGGTGATGGATATGGATCATGATTATGATCAAGTTTATATTGAGTATAACTCGAGTTGGGGAGACACGACAGAGGGACAGTCCAATGGTTAACTGCCAGGACTTGTCGGGTTGACTCTATAACCGACAGATGATATCATCAGCCACTAGGGACAGGCATTCATCATATGCATACTATATGAATTGTTTGAGATTGCCTAATTGACTGCATATTATTTGCTAATTGTCTAAATGCCTTAATTGTTCCTATTTGTATATTTCTTGTTTGATATAACTGTGTTTGCTAAATTATACTCCTGCTGGTGGTTGGGAGGTTTGAAGGAATTGGAAAGGGAAGTATTAGTTAGACTGAAGAATCTTTAGTCAGATGCCCTTATATGGTTTAGCTTGTTTATAAGCTTTGATATTATCTGGAGGAAGTTCTAGGATTGCCTTTGCCTTTCCTCTATTATTATGTATTATATATGTGGAAGCGGTTACCATGCTGGGACCTCTGGTTCTCACCCATGCGGATTTTGTGGTTTTCAGATGCAGGATGTGAGGTTTCTCGCTGAGGCCTGCTGGAGACTTCTGGATTTGCGAAGATCCTTTATTCTCGAGGATATGTTTTGGTTTATATGTTTTGCTTAGATACTTTTATCTCCACTAAATAATACAAACTATGATGACTCCTCTTATGGGAGATTTTGGAGATTAGGTTTCTGTTTTTGTGTCCCTTTGGGGTTTCCTTATTTTATCATATGTATATATTGCTATGCTCGGACCGGTTATCTTCACAGCCGAATTTTGAGTCTTGATATTCCTGTTTTTGACACTCCTTTGTATATATATAATCTCGCGTTGGTTATCCTTGTTCGTTACGTTATCGATCAGAGTGTTGCATTTTTGAGTTGCGATTTTTGTTTACCCCTTTTTCTACAAAGGCTCCCAGTTATAATCAATCATTCATACTACTATACGTACTAAATTTTTATTTTAGAGGTCGTAATACCTTGCCATCTCTGAATTATGACTTAAGCATAAGACGCTATATGGGAGGGTGTTACACATTTTATAATTTTATTTTTTATCAATTATTTTTTTATGTATTTTGATTAATAAAATTATTTTATTTAAAGGTATTTTAAAATTTTTATAATATTTTTATAAAAGTTAATTAATAGGTTTTTTTCAAAAATTCTTTTCTTGAAATTTTTTTAATGAAATTGTGTTTTAATCTTTCTCTTTTATCTTTTATATTCATTGATTATATTAATCTTTTATTACAATATATTTTTTATTTATTTCACACATTATTTATTTTACTTTTTTTAATTGTTTTCTTTATTTTATTTTTAATTTTTAATTTTATTTTTACTCCTCATATAAATTTATTATAATTCATCACATGCATGTTCTTTTTTAATTTAAGTGATTTTTTTAGGTTATATTTTACCATTGATGCTCTATGTTATTTAGTGTGTTTGTTTTTAATTTTTTAGTTATCTGTAAATATATTTATAAAAATATGATTTCATTTTATCCAATATTTACTACAGCATTTAGTAGATACATAACAAAATTTTCATTTATTGTTATATTGATTGAGTTTGAAGATTTTATTTCTACTTTTATACATTTATTTATATTGTATAATTTGTATTTGTGTTAGGTAGCATTTATTTTAAGGTACTGAAACAGAGACAGAAAAACTGAAATTCAAGATCATGTTTGTTGGTCAAAAAATTGGTATTAAAATTTTAGTTTATGTTCCCAAAATTTCAGTGTTTCAGTACCTTCAAAAAGTGGAGACTTAGAGGACTGAAATATTTTGGAATGAAAATTGAATTTTAATAATATTTTTTACCTAAAATATCTTTATTTTAATTAATTAATTCCAACTTTACTCTTTGTGCAAATTAAACTAGAGTTCATTCTTATTTCAGTCTCTATCTCTCACTATACAGCAAACACAATACTAAAACTTATTTCAGTCTCAGTCTCTCAGTCTCTATCTCTCAGTCTCAGTCTCTATCTTTCTTCCAAACGCTACCTTAGTGACATCATGATTCATACATTTTAATATTTGTGTAACAAATCTTATAAATTGTTTTTACAAATTATAATTTATTTTTGTTTTATTTGGATATTCAATTTTTAATAATAATTTTTATTTCTTTATAAATATATTATTTCCTATTTTTATTTAAAAAAATTATAAGATAGTAAATATAAATTTTTGAATTTTATCCTTAATATTTAGTTTTAGTTTTATTTTTGATATTTCAATATGTTTCAGTTATATTACTAGATACATAATATTAAGTATAAATAATTAATTATACTAATTATTTAATTTGACTAAAATAAATATTAAATTATTTAATAAATAATGAAAAAAATAAAATAAATGAATTTAATTTAAAATTTTCACCTATTATATATATATGTACCTTATATATTTTTTTTGTACTTTCGTTAAAATCTTTGTAATTTCTTTATTTTGTCAAAATTTTCTATGACTTTGTTTTATATATTTTTTATGTATTTTGATTAATAGTTTTTAAGAATTTTATTATTTTATTTATTAATATTTTAAATTTTCTATAATATTTATGAGTTCTTTTTTATAATATTTTTCTTGAAATTTTTTAATAGAAACATATCTTGATTTTCATCTTTTATATTTTATATTCATTAATTTATACTAAATTTTTTTTGCAGTGTATCTTTTTATTGACTACATGTATAATTTTTTTTGCCTATTTCTACTTCTTTTAGTTGATTTTTTTATCGTATTTTTAATTATTTATTTAACTTTTACTCTTTTTTGCTTATTTCTACTTCTTTTAGTTGATTTTTTTATCTTATTTTTAATTATTTATTTAACTTTTACTCCCAATATATTTATTATATTTCACCCCGTCTTAGTAAAATTAAACTGTGTCTTTCAAAAATACTTAAATATATTATCTATTACAAATAATTATTATAATAAACAAATAAATATAAATTAAATATATAATTTAATTTTAAATTAGACTAATAAATAAATAAATTGTCAGAAAAATAGCATTTCTCTATAGTTTTATTTAATGATAAAAATCTCTCTATAGTCACTAATATCGTCGATACCAAAAAAAGTATAAGTTTCTTTCAAGAAAAATAAAATACATATAAGATAAATAGCATATATGTAATTTCATTATTAATCATAAATTATGGACAAATTTCTAAAAATAAAATCTTATGAATCAACCAGTAATTTTTTAATATTTTTTATTGTTTTTAAAGTTGTTTAAATTTATCAATATTTTATAATATGATTTCACAAGTTATAATATATGATATTAGCCATTGTTATATATATATATAAAAAACGTGATTCATTTTGTGTTTAACCACTTATTTTCGATTAATATTATTATAACAATGATACATGTGATTTTATGAGAATGATATAGCAATTAAAATAATAAAAAAGACTAGCCAAATAAATATTCGCCGAATTACTTGCAACTTAAGACTAAATGGAAATCTGTAAAAATTTTACGGGTGAAGACCTGTCTACGTAAAATAGATTGGGGATGGAGACATAAGTTCTCTCTTATTTTCTCTGCCTCTTAAGTTCGTCATTCTGTCGCTCAGTCTCGCCCTAAAATATTATATTATGTTATAATGTTGGAAATATTTTTATATTTTTTTGAAATATTATTTTTTATAATAAATATATGATGAGTTGTGTTGAATTATATTGAATTGATTATTTTATGATTATTATATTATAATTTTTTTGTTATTTTTTAAAACAATTTCAAAAGAATATACATAGATAATCGTGAGTATCTACATTCGCTGAGGGGATAATTAAATAGAGGGACTTGTGACGAAGATGAAGAGAGGATGGGGGATATTTTTTTTAGACGGGAGTGAAGATGGAAAAAGGGGTCCACCGTGCCCACACAAATATCTATTACTATATATAACTAACAACAGAAATTTAATTTGAGTTGATTTGAGATAGGACACGTGAACTTTATCTGCATTGGGTGGTAAGACAATTAACCTAATTTGAATTTAGGATCCTAACAATAGGTCTAGGTTGATCTTACTTACTTGAGTTAACATTTACTGTAATAAATACTATACTATTAAATATAATTATATTTAGTATATATAAAAATTAGGTATACTTATAATAGATTTTATAAGACAATAAATATAATAGTACAAATACCTACATATTTATTAATATTAAAAAAATATACAAATAATATAAATATTATTTTTTGATAAAAAAGAAATAATAAAAATTATTAATTAAATTAATTACATAATAACAAATTATGAATAATTTTTTAAAAAATAATAAAAAATAAGATAATCACTATTTTTACATACTAAAAAATTTAGACAATAAATAAATTCTTAATAAATTGTACATTAGTTTTGTTAAAAAAAATTAAATTATGTTAGATATTATTATTTGTGTAATATATATATATATGTATGTATTATTGATTATTAAGTTATAATTAATTTCTAACTTAATTTTTGATATTTGAAATTTAAATGCTGAATATTTTGCACCTAAGTAATTTTGTTTTTGCTATTAAAATTTTAAAAAATGTAAGTTGTTAATCAATTTTGATTTTAAATTTAAATTTAAATTTATGTAAGAAAATATTTTAAATTTTTTTTACTACCCAAAATTAATTTGAAATAAAAAATGATTTTGTACATCATATTATAAGATATTGTAGTCATTCATTTTTTTTAATGGCAAATATTACAAAATAAAATAATATAAAAATAAAAAAAATATATTTACCAATCTAGGAATAATAATTTATTTTTCAATAGAATAAATTATATATTGAATGCCAAAAGTTATTATAGTTTCTTTTTATACAAACTAATATTCAACGACGGTATTTTAGTAATATTACCATAAAATATTAATCAATCTAATAGCTTTTGTAATTAATGACATAAGTTTATAAAGAAGCTTGAAAATCATGTCATAAAATATAAATTTTTAACCGGTAGCAACATTGATCATATTATTTGACATCATTTCAATGAATATGATACCAATAAATAAAATTATCACAGTTAAATTTTAACAAAGACAAATCTCCATAAGTATTGCTATCATCAATGAGAATTGTTCTACTTTCAAGGCAAATACTATTTTCTTTCACTTTATTTTCTAACTCGGTAGGTCGAGAACTAATCTTCCATGGATTGAAGCTTCATTTATTAATTAAGGATCTGACGCTAATTAATGAGTTATTACATGCACAAGGCGGGCTTCGAAACTCTAATACTTACTTAGGTAGACGAGTGAGATGACTACTCAACCAATCTAAATCAGTTAAGACAAATATTAATTATTTTTAATATTTTTAATATTAAAAATAATTAAACTTTGATTTTAATTATATCTTATTTGTATTAATTATTTCGTATAGTGTACGAGAACATACCGTAGTTGTGTATAATTACGCAATAAATATACTATACACACTTTTAACGTATGGAATTATCGCATCTCTAATTAATTTAATTATTTTGAGTGAAAGTTTGGACAAAAACAAGTTTAGATTATACATCAGATATACTTTTAAATTATACAACCATTTATCAACATCTATATATATTTCAATAAGAATTAAAATCATGCAATAAATTAAATGTTTTGAATTCAATTTAAGTATAGTACTCTATATTTAAATAAAATATGTAAGTATATTAAATGTATACACAATTAAATTTATTATACGATTATACACAAAAAAAATGATACTTTATCCTCCAATTTTTGGAAGATATTGAAGAATTTGTCTAATTTATTTAAAAAATGGTATTTAAGTATTATAAAATATGGGTCTGTATATTTAAGTATTTAACAGTTATATAAAAAAACATTAGAATCTAAATGTGGGATTTTTTAGCCAACAAGAAAGTTGGGAGAGAGGGAGAGAGAGAGGAAAGGACAAAATTAGTTGAATGTGAGTCAGAAAAAAAAATTAATTTTAATTTTTTTTCTAATAATTAATGTTGATAAAAAGTACAGTAATATCTTAAAATATATGTTATACCAAAACATAATAGCAATATAATATTCTATTGATCGATGCGAATTCAAAAATGATAAAGCCTGATGTTGAAAAAATTTTTATTTTGTTTTATCGTATTTATTTTTGTGAATGAGGACATTATTGAACCATTTAAATTATATTTATTTTTTAGAATAGGATAAAATAAAACACTAAAAATAAAATAATATTTTTATTTATGTTTCATTTGTCAAACATAAATTATATCTCTTATCCATGTCTCCATATCCAAGCTTATGTACATCCAGCACCTATCCAACAAAGCATTTCTAGAACCCTTTAACAATGGAAGTTGCATAAAAATTTGAGGGCAAAGCAGAAAGAACGGGGTAACATCATTAATAGCATAGATAATAGTTGTTGCCTTGTTGGTAGGTACATATAGAAAATAATCAAATACTGAGGCAAAGCATTAACGGTCCGTCGAGTGGAGTTCCACCAACTCGACAAGGGGGGTAATACCAATATTTGTCAAACATATGCGTAGTGGAAGACAATATTCATATATAAAAATGGTAAAAATAATTTTTTTATAGAATAAACTATTAAAACAATATAAAAATATTATATTATTGACAAAAAAATTTCAAACAATATTAACGATAAAAAAGTTTTAAAAAAATTTAAAAATTTTTTGTTAAAAAATTAAATTTTAAATAAATTTAAAAATTAATATCAGACGATTTTAAGAATATAGTAACACTTTTTAATAAAGATAACACTTTTAATTTATTCTACGTGTCAAAAATTTAATATATGACAATTCAATGGACTAAATCAAATGTTTTTGTCTAAGTCCCCGCCTAAGAAAAATATATGCACTTTATTTTTTATTCAATAAAACTTCATCTCCATCCCTCTCCATTTAATAAAATAGCGTGTCTTTTTACACTTTAAAAATTATTATTTTTGTTAGCTAATAAGCCTTTTTTTTTATCAAATTTGTTGTGATATTTTAATGGCAAAATTTTACGTGAGACGCTAGATACTAATGTATCACATGATCATTGGAAAAAAGTACTCACTCATAAATGTAATATTATTTCTTCTTATAGTAAAGTGAAATTAGGTCCCTACAGATTTTAATCTCAGATTAATTAGTTTCTCTGAAAAAAAAAGTATTACTTTAGTCCTCCATAATATTAAATAATGGACACGTTATATCTTTTTATCAATTCATAACGTAAAACTTAATGATGATACTCATATGTACTATTAACTCTACTTATAAAAGATCGTCATCACGTAGATAACAATTTTTTTAGCGAAATTTTACTAGTTTTAATAGGATTCATGATAAATACATAGCACTTGATAAATGTTATATAGAAACTCAAATGATTATTAATGCTTCACTATCTAAACAATTACCAAACCACTCTTACCAATTTTTTCCCAAACTAAACCCTAATTTTACCCTATCCCTAACTCACCCACACACTTTCCTCATTACCCATCCAGCCGCCACCCTCATGTAATACACACCTCTATGCCGAGAGAGAAGAGAGAACGGGAGAAGAAGAGAAGAGAGGAGGGGTTGTCCTGCCGTCACCGCTATCGCCCTAGAGCCAATTGGAGTTGCCGTCGCCATGGTCAGGGCCGTTGCCAAGGAACCTAACGCGAGAGAGAGTAACGCGCGAGGAGAGACGCGATCAAGAAACTGCTTCCCGTCGCCGCCATCATACCTTGCTGCTGCCAATTCCGTCGCATCTTGTCACCATCGAGATTGCTGTCGTCGTCGCGGCTGTGGGCCAGGGCTTCGAAGAGAAAGAAGGAGCTCGCGAAGATGAGAGAAACGCGAGGGCCAAGAAGAGAGCAACGCCGTTGCCGTCACTGTTGCAGTCACCGACGAGTTGCACGGTGTCGTTGGGGGCGCCGTTCCATCACCGTCGGAGCCACAACCGTCGTCACTAAAGGAGCTTCGTCGCTGAGCTGCACACCACTGTCGACAGTACAGTTCTTTTCCCTTTATAGTTTGACTCTATTTCATTCTTCAAATTGCAATGTTTCCACCATTGTCTACCGTTATTACCGTGCTTGTTGCTCCATTAGTGACGAGTTCTGTTTTACCCTAGCTTTGCGTTGTTTCTGCCGAATTCTGTACTTACCGATGGAGGTCTCTGGAGCTGTTGTTGCTCCATTTCCTTTGTTCTTCTTAATTATAGTAAGTATTTTTGTTCCAAAACTCTCATCGTTAGTGTTTTATTATAGTTTGTTAAAGATTTTGAGATATTTGATGTCGTAGGATTGAGTACCATTATTGTATGTTGCATTTGTGGTTGTTGCTGCTGCGGAAAACGATTGGATTTGATGCCACTGTTGCGAAAAAAGGATGAAAGGGATTTGTTGTGTTTAATTACCGAGTATCGACTAATCAAGGTAGGGGTTGTTTAATGTGGTGTAAATTAATTAGTAACAATGCTTGAAGCCTCTTGGTGGGTTTATTAGGACTTGAACAACTTGTTTGCTGACCTAATCCGTGAAATTTAATAACTTAAAGACAATTAAAGATAACAAGCCAAGAATGTTTATGTTGAGAAATTGTTGGGTATTAAAAAGGTCGAGAAGGATTTGAGAGATGTTGGATTAGATGGGACCCTTGAAGGGTGATAAAGTCCGAATTTTAGGGGAGATTTTGTCAAAATTTTCGTAGGAGGTTGGGCAAAAATTGAATAATAAAAATAATAGGAATTTGGTATTATTCTTAATAAAAACTAGATACTTTGTTTGAAGTTTACTGGGTTAATTTTGATTAAAGAATTATGTTTTGAGAAGTTTTAGTGAATTTAAAGTATCTAAATTTGATTTGGTAAAAATGAAATGAATTTTGAGTCTATTCGGAAATGTCTTAAACTTAAAAGTGAAGCTGAAATTTGTTTTGGGGAACTTGGTTAAATAAAAAATGAGTTTATTTGTTCTGGTTGTAGACGTGTTGAATAGGATGATTGGAAAGGCGGTTAAAAATAGAAGAATATCTCCTTTTGGTCGGTAGGGATAATATAGAGTTATCACACCTATAATTTGCTAATGACACTATATTATTCTGTCCATTGGAGGAGGAAACATTGAGAAATTACAAGAGACTATTGCGGTGCTTTGAAGTGATGTCCAGATTGAGCATTAACTTTGAGAAATCCAGCCTAATACCGGTGAATTATAGTCAAGAGTGGGTGGATCGGATATGCAGAATATTAGGATGCAGCGCGACATCTCTACCGGTGAAGTATCTGGGTATTAACTTAGGAGAAAATCCAAGATTGGTAAAAACATGGAAGCCGATATTAGAGAAGGTGGATGACAAACTTAGTTTGTGGAAAGCAAAGGTTCTCAGTAAAGAAGGAAAGTTGATCCTCATCAAGTCAGTTATCAATAGTCTACCTATTTATTACCTCAGTTTGTATAGAATGCCTGTTGCGATGGCAAAAAAATTAATTTCATTACAGCGAAGGTTCTTTGGTGGAAGGACGATGGAACAGCCGGGTTGGCTCTGGTAAAATGGGAGATGATACAGGCACCGAAGAAGCTAGGAGGGCTAGGTGTGGGAGACGCGATGGTTCGCAACACCGCTTTACTATTCAATAAGATTGTCCACTATGGAATAAGATTGTGTACTCCTGCAATAATCTGAATCCTAACCAGCTATTGTCTACTTAAGCTATGCCAGCAAAAGGGGGCCCGTGGAAAGATATATGTAACTTGCAAATAAAAGAGCAGACTGTCAGACAAAAGATGATTGATGGTCTTGCTATGGAAGTAGGAGATGGTAGATCAACCAGATTCTGGGAGGATACATGGTTACAGTCAGGGAAGTTGAAAGACTCTTTTTCGAGGCTTTTCTTGGTTTCAAATAACAAAGGATCCAGAATTGTGGACTGTGGGTTTTGGGACAGGATAGAGTGGGTATGGAACTTCCAATGGAGGAGGAAACTCTGCCAATGGGAGATGGACAGTTTGAATCAAATGCTTGATATCTTGCACACTGTGAGATTGATAACAGGTGTACAAGATAGAGTGGTATAGAAATTTGATAAGGAAGGTGTTTATACTATTAACTCATTTGTGCATGTTTTGCAGGAACAAATTGTGACGGATGATATCCTTAACTACAAGTTCACAAATGGAATTTGGAAAGGACTAGTATCCCCTAGAGTTGAGTTGTTTAATTGGTTTGTGCTAGTAGGTCGAGTCAATACAAAGGATCGCTTGAGTAAATTCGGCATCATTGCCCAGAATGATAATGTTTGTATGATGTGTAAAAAGGAAGTTGAATCTGTGCAACATCTGTTTGTTGCGTGTGAGTTTGCTTGGCAGGTATGGTGCGCATGGATTGCTCATGTGGGTCAAATTTGGTACATTTTAAGGTCAATAACAGAACACTTTGAGATTTGGAGGACGATGCCTATGAGAAAAGATAAGCGTAAAACATGGTTAGTTGGCTTCTTCTCAATTATATGGAATATTTGGTTGTGTAGAAATGAGTCCATCTTCTAGAATAAGGAAGCGGTCGTGGTGGAATGCATTGCTAGATCGGACTATAGCTGCAAGAAATGGTCTAAAAGTATCTCGTGTTGTTGATGGCTATATCGGAGATGACATAGGAGTTACTTCGTATCTTTGTAGTGTATGCTCCACCAAGTGTGTTGAGCTTGTTTTAACTTTTAAAAAAATGAGTTTATTTGATTAATTTTCTTTAAAGAGTTATGTTTTTTAGGATTTCTAATAAATTTGAGAAAATAGATAATTGAAATAAACTCAATATGGAGTTGAAGTTAGTTTGATAACTTGATTAAAGAAAATTGGATTTTTTTTGTTTTATTAATTTGTAAAATTGATTGTGATTTAACTTATTTGATTTTAATTGACAACGAAAAGAGTAAACAAGTGATTAATGTTAACTTGAAAGGAGATATGATTAATTAGTTAAAGATTTTAAAAGATAAATTATTTTATTAACTAACGGGTTCGGGTTTAGGAAGTGTGAATATAAGATAGTGTCAATAGAGCTAAATAATAGAGTTGAAGGAAAAGGGATAATTGCAGAATATGTTATTAAGTTGTGATTTCCAAGAATCGTGAGATAAGAGTTACAGAACTTTAATTTTATTCTAAATTAAAATTGAGGATTATGGAAGTTTGGCTTGTTATCCTATAAAGTGAATGATTAAAGAAGGATATAACAAGATTGAATGTTAGAAAGATTGAGGTTAATTATTGATGATGTGTTTGAGTTAGCTTGAGGTTTATCCTAAATAATTACGTGTATGAGTCAATTTATTTGCAACATTGATCTTGAGTATAGGTGCTTTATACCCGAAAGCCGTATGTAATGGCTTAAGCCCAACCCATATAAAGTTCATGATGGGAATTATGATTAAGTTAAGACATGTACAGAGATTGATGATAATTGTGATTAAGTTAAGACATATACAGAGATTATGATTGATGATATGATTGTGTATGATACGATTAATAATGATTATGATTTTGGTGATGGTTCTCGTTGATTATAATTATGTGGGATGATGACCTTGGTTGATGATGATTATGATGGATGATGTTATTTTCAAGGACGGAGGTTTTGTCCCACTTGCGTGATTATGAGAAATATGTTTATGATTAAGATTATGGTCTTGGATGATGAGGATTATGATGAATTTGACTATTTTGGTTTTGAATGATAATGATTATTGATTGGCAAGGACGTGGGTTTGTCCTGCTTGCGTTATTGATATTTTGGGAATGGTGGTTCGTCCAGCCCACGGCGAGGATGGTACATAGTCCCACTCGCGTTATTGATAAGACACCTACACCTAGTAGATACAAGGATGGTGGCATTATCCCTCTTGCTCAGTGTCACAGTGTAGATGTGGGGATAGTGATTTTGTCCTATCCACATTCTTTCTGTTCGTAAGTATGCCCGAGCATGCAATATCTGGATCAGCTAGCCTCGAGAAGGAGGACAAGCACTCTCCTGTGAGACTATTTTATATATGCATCATGAGATAATTACCTCTTGGGGATGCACGACAGAAAGACAATATCCGAGTTAGCTATCAGATATACCGGGTCTAGCATTATAACCGACACGTGAGCTCATGGCCAGTAGAACAGGCATGCATCATATGTATTTGTTTGATTTGTTTGGGTGTACATTTGTTATTGTGTTGGGTTTATGTAATTTATCTAATTATGTGCTATGTGATACATATTTTATATGTGTTTGCTTTTGTGTGATTGAATTGTTTGATTTGCTTGTATTTGCTGGTGTACGGAAGTAATGGAGGTTAAGGCAAATTGATTTCGGTGTTGTTCTGAGACTCTAGTTTATGTGTTGGATGGATAGGAATGAGTGAGGAAAGCTTGTTGGATAGAAAATTCCTAGATGAGTCTTTGAACCCTAAAAAAAGTTTTTTAGATGTATTTTACCTTTCCGAATTATACTTGATTAAGAAACACTTGTGTATTAAATTATGTATATAAGCAAAGATGATTTGAAAATATTTATATATACCATCTAATTTGTTTTTAAAAGAAGATAAAGCAATTGTATACAACTAAGTGAATATCATTAGAAAATAAAGATAAACTTTTTTGAGATGTGAGTTAACCAGGTGTATATATTTTTATTATTTTTGTGACATTTTTTTCCATGGAGAGCCGTGTGGTTATGTTTTTACTCCCTACAATCCTATTTTTTTCAAGAAAACAGATGAAGAAGGCAAGTATTGGACGTTTACTTCCGTATTTTTTTATTGGTGTTATAATTAGTTATTATTTTTTCTTGTCATTATTATTATACCTTGTACATTAAAGAAAAAATAAATTTCAGTTTTTCAAAGAAAAATATATAAGGATTTCAAGCAAAGGCTCCTACTTATTATAGTTATATATAGAAATTGCCGTAATATCCTCGTTATCAGAGTGGCGCAGCCAAAAGCGTGACATTCTGGTAGTAAGGATGTTACATTATGGTATCAGAGTAGTGTTTTCTATAGAGCCTGAGGAATGAACTAACTATACTTCAATTGCATACTTTGAGCATCTGTCATGTAGTAGTCTTGTCTAGATGACAGGAGTTAGATCTTTATATACATGATTGTCTACTGATTTAACTCTATTAATCTACTATACACATTTTATGATATTTAGTTGGCCAACCTAATGCTATTGGTTTGTGTATTTGAAAACACTAATAAGTTATCATAGACAAAAGTAAAATTAATAAGTAATGGTAATCGTTAAGTTTGAAAAAATTAGGTATTCTTCTTCGATTGGTTTGAGTTAACGAATGCACTTTAATTGTGCTACGTGATCTTACGAATCATGTATTTTTCTATTTATCTTGGTATTCCTTGTTTCATTGCCTCTCTCCAAAAGGTGATTTGATTCTTTTGCTTCATGTCTTGCATCTTATGTATATCTCTACCTAATTGTATTCTTGGTTATCCCTTAAATTCTGGACATCACAGCTCTTGACTTTGTATTCCTCTACATGAATTGTGTAGCTCCCTGATGTAAATTGAACTCGCTTTGCTGTGACGCATCATATCTTGTAGTATCTTTTTTAAATTCTTGATTTGATTCATTTTTTGCTTAATTGTATTCTTGGGAGTTTGCTAGAATCTTTTGGAATATCCATCTTTATCATTGTTTATACTCTTCTTCATAAATTATGTACTCTTCGATCTGATCTTGAATTTGTTTTGGCACAAGACACAATCCTGAAATCTTAAACAGTTTCGAACCTTGAGAGTTATGATTCGTAGTGAGCTAATTATGCGATTTGGTTCTCCTGCTTCATGTTCTATATCTTATATATATCTTTCCCTGATTGTACTCTTATCTACCTTGTGGATTCTTGACCCCATAATTTTTTATTTTGCATTCGTCGACATGAGTGATGAGATTCCTTGACGAAATTTGAACTTGCTCTGTTGTAACACGTTGTGTCTTATAGTATTCTCTTAGAATTCTTGTTTTGGATCTTTTAAAGGAGTTTCGGTTTGATTCTCCTCTTGCTTGATTGTGTCCACCATTATTCATTGAATTCTTGACAAGATCGCCATTAATTTTGTATGTACTTTTTTTATATGAACTTGAAAAAATTTATGTAATTTAAAACCTATTTGTTTAGAATGCACCGTCCGTTACTTTATTGACTTATAGGAAGACTTTATCTCAGATTCTCTTTTTTGAATAGAATTTGATTTTCTTACAACTTTACCGTAATCTTAATGTATACCTTTATCTAATTATGTACTTAAGTATCTTCCAAGATTTTTGAGAAAAAAATTTTCCCTTTAACCCAACTAATTTTCATTTTTCAAACTTCACATATTCTGTTTTTAACTTAAAAATTGTTTTGACGTGATACAACTTTTATGCTTTTAAGATTTTTTTTTTGGAAAATGGTTGTCTCATCTTTTCTTTGAGAAGGTAGAATGATTTTCTTGGTTTTATCCATTGTTGCTGAATGCCCAATTCATTATGTTTCCAAGCATTCTCTCAAATTTTTGTGAACATTGTCATTGACCTTAGTTGCCATCTCTTGTGGAATTGGTACTTATTTGATTTAGCATGAATTTGTTTTGACCTAGTGCTCCATATTTTTTCTAATCAAATTTCCTTGATTCAGAATTTCTTATTAAGATGCAATTTAACTCTCTTTCTGGCACGCTTTATTGTATCTACATATATGTCCTTGCTTAATTGTGATCCTACACATCATTCTGAATTCTTGCGAACATCATCTGTGATCCTTGTTCTTCTCTTCCTAGGTTTTAAATCTATTTGAGTATACTCGAGCTTGTTTCGGTGTCACGTGTGATTCTTGATGCAGATTTTTGCAAACTACTATCGGCAAGTGCACCGAGTTGCATCAAGTAATACCACGGGAGTGGGTTATTGTTCCCATGAGGATTAACAGACTAAGCAAGTAATGGTCAATTGGTTGATCTAGTCAGACAATCAATATTTAAGGTTTTAGAGACCTTTAACATAAAACAGTGAATCAAACAAAAGCATATCGTAAATGGTTTAAAAAGTGATATGATTAAAAGAGTTAATATTTCAGAGATATTGAACTTTAGGAAGAATGTTTTTCACTCTCTACTTTAATCATGCAAAATGTATCTATGGTAAATCTTAAGTAATCAAACTCCAATCCCTTGATATTTCAATTTCTCCTAACTTAATAAACCACCAATTTCTTGATTAATTAATTATGAAAAGAGGTGAAGTACGTTCACTTATTTAAAAATACACAATTTACAAGAATTAACCCTAGTTGATTCGATGTCACTTATCAAATCTAGTTTCAAATTTAAAAAATTATGAGAAGGGGTTTTCAAGTTTAATTCCAAAAACCAAGTTTTCTAAGAAGACGATTAGAATTCAATTTAGATTAGAATTATTTTCCAATATATTCAAATTCCTGTGATCAAGAACCAGAACTCTTTCTTGATAAAACATCAATGCATTAATTAAAAGTATAAGAACTATAATATTAGTCCATTAAAAATAACATTGCTCCTAATCATAATCAAGAAGATTAGTGATTCATGCTAAGCTTTCAAATAAAAAACAATGTATGAAAAATGGCCAAAAGCTCCCATCAAAGTCTTTTAGGAACCTTTTATACTAAATCCTAAAACAAAACCTAAAAAATCAAATTCAAATTAAAATCTAATGAAATCAAATCATATCTTTCGCAATGAATCTTCAACTCTCCTTGTGATTTATATCCAAAGCTTAGTTATTCAATCCTTCAGCATGCAATGTGGGCTTGGAGTGACAAGTAATTTGCTTGTGGACACTTGGACTTTGGGAGTGTGGCACGCCCACTCATTGGTGTGTTGCACGCCATCAATTCTTCAAGCTCTGGGAGAAGCTCCTTGGCGCGTGACACGCACACTCCTTGGCGTGTTGCATGCCAACTTTTAGCAAGCCCCTCGGAAGGTCCATCTTAGGCGTGTGGCACGCCCACTCCACACACCAACTTTTAGACTTGGATGAGACTTCAAAGACGTGTAGAAACAGCACGCCCTTGTTGATTGACGTGTGACACACCACAAAATACTCTATCCTGGAAGTGTCTATCCCGGCATGTGACACGCCCTCCTCTTGGCGTGTTGCATGCCACCAGGAAGCTTCATCTAGGAATGCCTTCCTTGGGCGTGTGGCACGCCCAACCTTGGCGTGTTGCATGCCCATTTTGTGCCTTGAAGTTCCTTAAATTTGTGCCTCTAGAAAGTTGGCCTAGTGTTCCACACCCTTGCAGTGGCGTGTGGAACACTCACTCCTTTTAGTTTGGTTCTGGGAAGCTTGTCTTGGGCGTGTGGCATACCCTCTTACTGGCGTGTTGTACGCCACTTTCAATATTAGTCCTGGGAGGCTCACTTTGGGCGTGTGGCATGTCCTATTGCTGGCGTATTACATGCCACCTTCAATCATCAATCTTGGGAGGTCTCTTTGGGTGTGTGGCATGCTCTTGTCCTGGCATGTTGCATGCCATGAATTTGTGAACTTTGGAGCCTCTGGAAAGTTGGCCCAGCCTACCACACCCTTGGATTGGTGTATGGCACGCCAACTTTCCTTTTTTCGGCCATAAGGGCGTGCCCAAAAGTTGAAGAAATTGCTAAGCTGTCCAACCTGACCTCTTCGCACTCAAACGATCATAACTTGAGATACAGATATCCAAATAATGCGGTTTCAGTTGCGTTGGAAAGCTAACGTCCGGGGCTTCGATTTGATATATAATTCACTATAGTGATTGTACAGAAAAATGACGCGCAAGCGTGAATCACGCGGACGCGTCGTTTTGCAGAAATTTCAGCGACCTGCACGTGTTTAAATTCGGCCCCAGCGATTTCTGGGCTATTTCCGGCCCAATTTCAAGCCCAGAAAACACAGATTAAAGGCTGCAAAGTGGAGGAATAAAGAGAGACAACTCATATTTTATTTTTCATAATTTAGATGTAGTTTTAGAGAGAGAGAGGCTCTCTCCTCTCTCTTAGAATTTAGGATTAGGATTCCTCTTAAATGATTTAGGATTTCTTATTATTTCAACTTACAATTTCTTCTGAGCTCCATGTTTAATGTTCTTTTTATTTTTTTTCCCAAATTAATTTATGAACTTTTTCATGTTAGAATTGATATCTTCATTCAATATAATTTGAGGTATTTTCAGATCTATGATTTGTTTCTTTTATTTATGATATAAATAATTTAGATTTTTCCCTTTTAGCTTTGATTGAGTCATTGGAGACACTTGTGTTATCAAACTCATTGTTGATTGAAAATTGGAATTCTTCAAGAATTAATTCGAGTTCCAATAACTCTAGCCTTTCCCAAGGAAAGACTAGGACCTGAGGAATCAAAATTAATTCATCCAATTGACTTTCCTTCATAGTTAGAGGTTGACTTAGTGGGAGAAAAATTTAATTCTCATCACAATTGATAAGGATAACTGGGATAGGACTTCCAGTTCTCATACCTTGCCAAGAGCTTTATTAGTTATTATTTTAACGACTTGTTATTTTACATTGCTTGTTCAACCCTTTTGAAAACCCCAAACTATACCTTTGCATAACCAATAATAAGAACACCTCCCTGCAATTCCTTGAGAAGACGACCCGAAGTTTAAATACTTCGGTTATCAATTTCAAAGGGGTTTGTTACTTGTGATAACCAAAACTTTTGTAAGAAAGGAATTCTTGTCGGTCTAGAAGCTATACTTACAACGGAAATTTATTTGTGAAAATTCTAAATTACGCGAGAGTTTCGTTCTTCAAAATGGCGCCGTTGCCGGGGAATTGGAAATGTGTGCCTTATTATTGGTTATTGTAAATATTTTTCAAAAAAAAATTCAGATTTTTATTTTAAAATTTTTATCTTATCTTTTTTTTCAAAAAAAATCATATCTTTTTCAAAATCTTATCTTATCTTTTTTTTCAAAAATCATATTTTTCAAAATATTTTCTTTTTGTTAGTTTTTATTTTTATTTTTTTCCACTACTATGAACTCTCACCCCTTTGGCTATGAGTCTGGTTATAATTATGTTGCAGGAAGAGAAGATTACAATGAGAACGTGCATCAAGGTTGGAACAATCAAAGATGGGAGGAGCCACAAGGATTTGATTAACCCTTATGGCAACAACCACCTCCAATGGACTATTAACAACCATTCTGTGATGCATATCAAGGCAATAGCTATGGTGAGCACTCTTTTGATTATCAACAACCACCACCATATGCCTATGAACCCCATCCTCAACATGACTTTTAGACCACCACACTCACAAGCCCCTTTCCGCCATTCACCTCTATATGACCCTAACCCATATCCACCATACCAACCACCCTATGAACCGTATGAACCATATATAGAACCACCCTAATTCCACCCAATTACTCCCAAGAACCACCACCTCAATATACACCATCTCCATATCCATCAATCCAAGAGCACTATGATCCTACTTATGATAGCCGAGCGCAACAAGAATCAAGGGATCGTCTCAAGGAAATAGTGGAAAAATTTTATGCAACCCTTCGCCAACTGGATCAAGCGATAAATCGATTACCTTCCCGACGTTCGGACATTCAAGGAACCCCATGGCTTCATGTGAAGAATCTACTGAAGAACGTGGCATGAAGGAGAAGTTAGAAACTTCGGTGGACAGTGAGCATCACGATTTTGTATTGGAACAATTAGAAGAAGCTACGCCTGCCATTGAAGAGTAAGAAGTGGTTAAAGACTTAGGAGATGCGGAACCTCCATGGAAAACTCAAGTCACAGAGCCCCCTTATAAGGAGTTTGAATTTGATGTTGAGGAGGGTGTACAACCTCCAAGGCATATCATGGTTGAAGACTTTGAAGAGGACGATCAAGAGATGGATTTAATCATTAATGAATTCTTATCTACATTTGAATCCTTTCCCATTGGACTTGACATGGAGATTAAAGAAGAAGAAGCACAACCTCCCATGCCCTTGGTGAACAATGAAGAAGAAATTGAATCGGAAAAAAGTTTCCAAGAGAAAGAGGTTGATATTAACAAAGCTTGCAAAGAGGTGGAAGTTGTCAGAAAAGAGCACAAGGGAGTGGGGCTTGCAAATTCATTAGAAACACCTCTCCCAAAGCCATTACCATCCAACACAATGTTCAAGTAGGCAAAATTCCTATCCTTATCCTTTACTTTCCCACTTGAATATGGGCTACTGGAGACGGATGGTCAACTTAGAGCTCTTTGTAACATTAAGAGTAAGAGGAAGGTGGTTAGTGGTTGGAGTTGTCAAGCAAGGTTCAACATGGTTGTGCGCTCAAAGTTTAAACGTAAAGATTGGTGTAGAGCTCAGTTGAATGGGTCTAGGAAGTTATTTGGTAGCTCCCCTGAGGATTCTAGGAAGTTATTTGATAGCTCCTCTGAGGATTCAGATTGCTTGCTACCCGGATGGAATCATCAGGATCCACTTGAAGACGGGTGTAGAAATAAGGTTTGGGATCCTGAAATCTATTCTGACATTCAACACCCCGGGAGCCTCGAAGCCTGTTTGAACTTACTCAAGGGCTTTATATGCCTTGTTTGGGACCCCGGCGGCTGTTGGCATTCCAAACAATGGTGGAAATTTTTGGATGACTACAAGCACAAGCCACCATAACAGAAAGCTCATCAAATGTCCAACTTAAGGACTTTAACCAAAAGTGCTAGGTGGGAGACAACCCACCATAGTATGATCGTCCCTTTTTCAGTTTTAATTTTAGTATATTTTTTTTGTTTTTGAGTTTTGATTGAACCTAGAATCATGCATAACATTCATATTAGCATTGCATTCTGCATTTTGCATATTAAAAAAAACGCACGCGACGCGACAGCATCGCTGACGCATCCGCATCAAATGTGCGTTGGGAAGAAAATAAGATTGAACAGAGAGTCACGCGAAAGTGTGGCTGGAGGCGTGCCTTTGGCACAATTTGACCCACGCGACCGTGTCCCTGACGCGTCCGCGTCATGTGGAAAAAATGCCTCCCACGAGTCCGCGTCGCCCACGCGAATGCGTGGCTCTGTAAAATCGATGTAAACGGGTGTATGGCAGCAAATTGTGATGGAGTGGGGCTGGAATGGTGCTGGAAGCACAAACCCCATCACCCGAACGCGTCGCCCACTGATGAGCGGATAATTTATACGCTTTTTGGCATTGTTTTTAGGTAGTTTTTAGTAAGTTCAAGCTACTTTTAGGGATGTTTTCATTAGTTTTTATGTTAAATTCACATTTCTGGACTTTACTATGAGTTTGTGTGTTTTTCTGTGATTTTAGGTAATTTCTAGCTGAAATTGAGGGACTTGAGCAAAACTCTGAAAAAGGCTGACAAAAGGACTGCTGATGCTGTTGGAATCTAACCTCCCTGCACTCGAAATGAATTTTCTGGAGATACAGAACTCCAAATTGCGCGCTCTCAATGGCGTTGGAAAGTAGACATCCAGAGCTTTCCAGCAATATATAATAGTCCATACTTTATTCGGAAAGTTACGACGTAACTTGGCATTGAACGCCAAGTACATGCTGCTGTCTTGAGTTAAACGCCAGAAAAACGTCATGATCCGGAGTTGAACACCCAAAACACGTTATAACTTGGAGTTCAACTCCAAGAAAAGCCTCAGCTCGTGGATAGATCAAGCTCAGCCCAAGCATACACCAAGTAGGCCCCGGAAGTGGATTTATGCATCAATTACTTACTCATGTAAACCCTAGTAGCTAGTCTAGTATATATAGGACATTTAACTATTGTATTAGAAATCTTTTTGATCACTTTAGATCTTAGGATCAGATCTCTGGACGCCTAGTCCTTAGACCATGGGGGCTGGCCATTCGGCCATGCCTGAACCTTTCACTTATGTATTTTCAACAGTGGAGTTTCTGCACACCATGGATTAAGGGTGTGGAGCTCTGTTGTACCTCAAGTTTCAATACAATTACTATTACTTTCTATTCAATTATCTTTTATTCTTATTCCAAGATATA
>NC_029772.3:51375411-51375572 GCF_000817695.3 Arachis duranensis | reverse complement strand
AGAAGGTCTAAACCTTGTCTGTGGTATTCCAAGTAGGATTCTGGGATTGAATGACTGTGACGAGCTTCAAACTCCTGAAGGCTGGTGGTGCACGAAATTGCAATCACACTTTTGCAATTCCGCACAACTAACCAGCAAGTGCACTGGGTCGTCCAAGTAAT
>NC_029772.3:51371562-51374911 GCF_000817695.3 Arachis duranensis | reverse complement strand
TAGAACGGAGGTGGTTGTCAGGCACACGTTCATAGTTGAGAATGATGATGAGTGTCATGGATCATTACATTCATCAGGTTTAGGAACAAGTGATATCTTAGAATGGAAGCAAGCATGATTGAATGAAAAATAATAGTAATTGCATTAATCCATCAAGACACAGCAGAGCTCTTCACCCCCAACCATGGGGTTTAGAGACTCATGCCGTAGGAAGTACACAAAGAAACGTGTAAAGTGTCATGAGGTGCAGATACAATGTCAAAAGATCCTATTAATAGTAAGCTAGTAACCTAGGGTATACAGAAATGAGTAAATGACGTAAAAATCCACTTCTGGGTCCACTTAGTGTGTGCCTGGGCTGAGCATTGAAACTTTCATATGTAGAGACTTTTTCTAGAGTTAAACGCCAGCTTTCATGCCAGTTTGGGCGTTTAACTCCAATTTTTATGCCAGTTCCAGCGTTAAACGCTGGGAATTCTGAGGCTGATTTGCAACGCCGGTTTGGGCCATCAAATCTCGGGCAAAGTATGGACTATTATACATTTCTGAAAAGCCCAGGATGTCTACTTTCCAACGCCGTTGAGAGCGCGCCAATTGGGCTTCTGTAGCTCCAGAAAATCTACTTCGAGTGCAGGGAGGTCAGAATCCAACAGCATCTGCAGTCCTTTTCATCCTCTGAATCAGATTTTTGCTCAGGACCCTCAATTTCAGTCAGAAAATACCTGAAATCACAGAAAAACACACAAACTCATAGTAAAGCCCAGAAAAGTGAATTTTAACTAAAAACTAATAAAAATGTAATAAAAACTAACTAAAACATATTAAAAACATACTAAAAACAATGCCAAAAAGCGTATAAATTATCCACTCATCAGCTGGGCGTGATGACAAGCGCAAAAGAATCAAGGGATTCTATTCCAACCTGATTGAGAACCGACAGATAATTAGCCGTGCTGTGACAGAGCGCGTTGAACATTTTCACTGAGAGGATAGGAGGTAGCCATTGACAATGGTGAAACCCTACATACAGCTTGCCATGGAAGGAGCCTTGCGTGTATAAAGAAGAAGACAGTAGGAAAGCAGAGATTCAGAAGATAGAGCATCCCCAAAACCTCAACCTGTTCTCCATTACTGCAAAACAAGTATTTATTTCATGTTCTTTTACTTTTCACAATCAACCTTGATAATTATCGATATCCTGACTAAGATTTACAAGATAACCATAGTTTGCTTCAAGCCGACAATCTCCGTGGGATCGACCCTTACTCACGTAAGGTATTACTTGGACGACCCAGTGCACTTNNAATAAAAATCCAAAAAAAATTAGAAAATCATAAAAATCAAAAATATTTTTTATTTCTTGTTTGAGTCTTGAGTCAAATTTTAAGTTTGGTGTCAATTGCATGCTTTTAAAAATTTTTTCTTGCATTTTTCGAAAATCTCATGCATTCATAGTGTTCTTCATGATCTTCAAGTTGTTCTTGACAAGTCTCCTTGTTTGATCTTGATGATTTCTTGTTTTGTGTCTTTTCTTGTTTTTCATGTGCACCTTTGCATTTATATTTTCCTTGCATTAAAGATTTCTAAGTTTGGTGTCTTACATGTTTTCTTTGAATCAAAAATTTTTCAAAATTATGTTCTTGATGTTCATCATGATCTTCAAAGTGTTCTTGGTGTTCATCTTGACATTCATAGTGTTCTTGCATGCATTCATTGTTTTGATCTAAAAACATTCATAGCATTCTTGCATGCATTCATTGTTTTGATCTAAAAAATTTCATGCATTAAGTAATGTTGTTGTTTTTCTCTCTCATCATTAAAAATTCAAAAATCAAAAAAATATCTTTTCCTTATTTTTCTCATAATTTTCGAAAATTTGAGTTGACTTATCAAAAATTTTCAAAATTAGTTGTTTCTTACAAGTCAAGTCAAATTTTCAATTTTAAAAATCTTATCTTTTCAAAATCTTTTTCAAAAATTATATCTTTTTCATTTTTTTTTTGAAAATTTCAAAAATCTTTTTCAAAATATTTTCAAAACCTTTTTCTTATCTTTATATCATATTTTCGAAAATTCACTAATAATTAATGTGATTGATTCAAAAATTTGAAGGTTCAATCTTTAAGTTCTAGAATCTTATCTTGTAGTTTCTTGTTAGTGAAGTAAGTAATTTTAAAATTAAAAATTAAATCTTTTTATCTTTTATCTTATCTTTTTCAAAAATTTTATCTTTTTCAAAATTTGATTTCAAAATATCTTATCTAACCTCTTATCTTCTTATCTTTTCAAATTTGATTTTAATATCTTCTTCAACTAACTCTTTGACTTTTTGTTTGTTTCATATCTTTTTCAAAACCACCTAACTACTTTTCCCTCTTCAATTTTCGAAAATACCTCTCTCTTTTTCAAAAATTCTTTTTAATTAGTTAATTGTTTTAAATTTTAATTTCAAACTTATTTTATCTCTAATTTTCGAAAATCACTAACCTCTTTTTCAAAAATTATTTTCGAAATTCTCCCTCTCCTTTCTTATTCTATTTAATTAATTATTTACTAAAACTTCTCTTCACCTCTCTTCATCTAAAAAATCCGAACCCAAGATATCCCTTGTGTTTGGATTCCTCACTTTTCTTTCCTCTACCCCCTTCTTTTTCTACTAACATAAAGGAATCTCTATACTGTGACATAGAGGATTCCTCTTCTTTTCTTGTTTTCTTCTCTTTCATATGAGCAGGAACGGGGAAAAAGGCACTCTTGTTGAAATTGATCCTGAACCTGAAAGGACTCTGAAAAGGAAACTAAGAGAAACTAAATTACAACAATCCAGAAACAACCTTTCAGAAATTTTCGAATAAGAGAAGGAGATGGCAGCCGAAAATAATAATAATTCAAGGAGAATGCTTGGTGACTTCACAAAGCCAACGTCCAAGTTTGATGGAAGAAGCATCTCCATTCCTGCCATTGGAGCCAATAACTTTGAGCTGAAACCTCAGCTAGTTGCCTTAATGCAACAAAACTGCAAGTTTTATGGACTTCCATCTGAAGATTCTTATCAGCTTTTAACTGAGTTTTTGCAGATCTGTGAGACTGTAAAGACGAATGGAGTTGATCCTGAAGTTTACAGACTTATGCTTTTCCCTTTTGCTGTAAGAGACAAAGCTAGAATATGGTTGGATTCACAACCCAAGGATAGCCTGGACTCATGGGATAAGCTGGTCACTGCCTTCTTAGATAAATTCTTTCCTCCTCAAAAGCTGAGCAAGCTGAGAGTGAATGTTCAAACCTTCAAACAAAAAGACGGTGAATCCCTCTATGAAGCTTGGGAAAGATACAAGCAGCTAACCAAAAG
>NC_029772.3:51369389-51369865 GCF_000817695.3 Arachis duranensis | reverse complement strand
TAAAAACAGAATCAAAAACAGCAGAAGAAAAAAATTTACACCCTGGAGGACGCACAGGATGGCGTTCAACGCCAGTACGATGCATCTGGCCGGCGTTCAACGCCAGAACAGAGCATCATTCTGGCGCTGAACGCCAGAAACAAGCAACATTCTGGCGCTGAACGCCAGGAATGTGCCTAGAGAAGAAAAGCTGGCGCTGAACGCTAGTAACAAGCATGAAACTGGCGTTCAACGCCAGAAACATGCTTTACATGGGCGTTGAACGCCCATAACGTGCACCAATGGGCGTTTAAACGCCAAAATGGTGTGCAAAGGCATTTTACATGCCTATTTGGTTCAAGGATGGAATTCCTTGACACCTCAGGATCTGTGGACCCCACAGGATCACCTCAGGATCTGTGGACCCCATAGGATCCCCACCTACTATATTCCCACCTTACCTCCTAATCCTATTTTTGTGATTACTATTCCCCATG
>NC_029772.3:51327867-51366918 GCF_000817695.3 Arachis duranensis | reverse complement strand
TGATGCTGTTGGAATCTGACCTCCCTGCACTCGAAATAAATTTCTGGAGCTACAGAATTTCAAAAGGCGCGATCTCAACGGCGTTGGAAAGTAGACATCCAGAGCTTTCCAGCAATATATAATAGTCCATACTTTATTCGGAAAGTTACGACGTAACTTGGCGTTGAACGCGAAGTACATGCTGCTGTCTTGAGTTAAACGCCAGAAAAACGTCATGATCCGGAGTTGAACGCCCAAAACACGTTATAACTTGGAGTTCAACTCCAAGAAAAGCCTCAGCTCATGGATAGATCAAGCTCAGCCCAAGCATACACCAAGTAGGCCCCGGAAGTGGATTTATACATCAATTACTTACTCATGTAAACCCTAGTAGCTAGTCTAGTATATATAGGACATTTAACTATTGTATTAGAAATCTTTTTGATCACTTTAGATCTTAGGATCAGATCTCTGGATGCCTAGTCCTTAGACCATGGGGGCTGGCCATTCGGCCATGCCTGAACCTTTCACTTATGTATTTTCAACAGTGGAGTTTCTGCACACCATAGATTAAGGGTGTGGAGCTCTGCTGTACCTCAAGTTTCAATACAATTATTATTACTTTCTATTCAATTCTCTTCTATCCTTATTCCAAGATATACGTTACACTTAACTTTGATGAATGTGATGATCCGTGACACTCATCATCATTCTCACCTATGAACGCGCGTGACTGACAACCACTTCCGTTCTACTCTAGGCCGGGCGCATATCTCTTAGATTCTCCAACAGAATCTTCGTGGTATATGCTAGATAGATGGCGGCATTCATGAGGATCCGGAAGGTCTAAACCTTGTCTGTGGTATTCCAAGTAGGATTCTGGGATTGAATGACTGTGACGAGCTTCAAACTCTTGAAGGCTGGGCGTGATGATAAGCGCAAAAGAATCAAGGGATTCTATTCCAACCTGATTGAGAACCGACAGATGATTAGCCGTGCTGTGACAGAGCATAGGAATGTTTTCATTGAGAGGATGGGATGTAGCCATTGACAACGGTGATGCCCTACATACAGCTTGCCATGGAAAGGAGTAGGAAGGATTTGATGACTGTAATAGGAAAGTAGAGATTCAAGAGGAGCACAGCATCTCCATACACTTATCTGAAATTTCCACTATTAATTTACATAAGTATTTCTATCCCTTTTATTTTCTTTTTATTATTAATTTACGAACTTAAAACTATTTAATCTGCCTAACTGAGATTTACAAGGTGACCATAGCTTGCTTCATACCAACAATCTCTGTGGGATCGACCCTTACTCACGTAAGGTATTACTTGGATGACCCAGTACACTTGCTGGTTAAGTTGAACGTGGTTGTGATCACATATGCCAAAGAGCCATTAAATAAATCTCATGCAAATACAAAGAGGGCAATCACAATTTTGTCCACCACCCACGCATCCGCGTCACTTACAAATCGCGCCAACCGCGCGAACGCGTGCTCCACGCGTCCGCGTCACCTGCACCGCACGGCTTATCCAAATCACCGCCAACTATCTTATCTTTTCTTTCCCAAATCTAAATCTTTTCTTTCCCTTTTTTTCTTTTTCTTTCTTTTTCTTTTAATTGGTGTTGGAAATTTATTTGGGTCATTATTTTGCTTGTGGATTATTAAGGAATTGTTTGACAATTATTACTTTTTATAAGGTTACGTGCATGTTTAATTTAATACTTTCAATAACTTATTTACCATGCATGCTAAGTGTTTGTGAAAAAGCCCGTATGGCATCACGCACTACTTTTCTGTTATACTACTTTCATGCCTATTTTTACAAAACCTTTTTTATATTTTATTAATTAAATATAATTGTCAATACAAATAGATTGTTAGTTTGAAAGACTTGGTAATCTAACTTGGACATTTAATGCTTGATCTATGCTACTCATGCCTTTGCCAGCATGCCAATAAACATCTTGCATTTAATTGTCATCACATGCACTTGCTATATTTTCATTGATGACTTTTCACATGTAGTCATGATCATGTGTTAACGTCATTCTTCTTTACTGTGCATTGATTACTACCTTTCCCGTTCTCTTCCTTGCTCTAACCCTTGAAGTTTTAACGTCCTTACTCTTTTCCTTTCAGGATGGCCATCAAGAAAGGTAAAGAGAAAGCTACTCCCAAACCACCGGCAAGGAAAGGAACAAAAAGAGCACTAGCTGCAGAGCCACCCATCCACCTATACATTTTAGCATGCACCAATGACGGTGCAAACTTTAAGTGTGGGGAGGTCGATACCGATCTCCGTGGGTCAGTTACTTCTTTTTTTTTCAACACCAATGTTAATTTGTTAATTGTTGCATTTGCATGTTTGTTTGATTTTATGCATTTAGTTACTACTTGGTTGAAGTAATATTTTCTTTTTCAAGAAATTTTTATAATATTTCACTAATTTAAATTGAAAATTTTGTGTTAAACTTGTTTGGAAGTGTATTTGGAACATAGTTTTTAAGCCAAAGAACACACAACCTGTGAAATTTTGAGCCTAATTACATGGTTACATTATTTAACCATAAATTTTTATTCTTGTGTGTTTCCTTCTCTATAACTGCAATCTAGATTTTGTTCCAGTCTATATGTCCATTGTTTAGTATATTTATATGCTTGCATATGATTGAGGCCATTATTTGTATTTTTGCTCGCTTATCCCAAATAAACCTACCTTTTATGCCATCCTTGTTAGCCTCCTTGAGCCTTTTAACCCCCTTCTATTTCATAACCACATTACTAGCCTTAAGCAGAAAAATAAAATAAAAATCCCAAGTTGAATCCTTGGTTAGCTTAAGATAGATATTGTGTATAATTTAAGTGTGAAGAATTTTATGGGAACATGGGATGATAGAAAAAAAGTAGGAAATTAAATTGAATAAGTTATTTGAAAATTTGGGAAGCATGCTCATGTGAAATCAAAATAATTAAATTACCATGTGCATTGAAAAAAATAAAAAATAAAAAAATAAAAAATATTAAGTAATTAAATAAGGGGATGCAAAAAAATATTACCCCAAATGCAAAATAAAAAGAATCAATGCACATGGGACAAAATTCAAAAATAAGTTTGATACATGAGCATGTAATACAAAAGTGGGAAAAATTTGGATAGTTAGATAAAGCATTTTAAATTATATAAAGTATGTATATGTTAGGTGAGATCTTAGACTAATCAAGGATTCACTTTGTTAACTCACCTGGCCATACATATATCCTTACCTTTACCTCAACCCCATTACAACCCTGAAAAGACCTCATAATGTTTGCATTGGTATGCTAAATATTGTTGATTGATTAGATGAAGAACAAGGTTGAGAAAGCATGACTAGGGAAGATTAGAGTGATTGAACCTATACACTTGAGAGACTAGAGTAATATACGCTACCAGTGAGGGTTCAATGCTTGATTCTATGTTTCCTGCTTTCATGAGCTATCTTCTTACAAGTTTACTTGTCTTTTATTATGTAATTTGAATTAGTGGAATTTGATTCATATTTGTCTTGGAGGACTTATTTACTTTTTCACCAAGTAGGTAGAATCATTTTAGCATGTAGTTGCATTCACATAGATAGGTTACATTTCATACTCTCTTTCATTTCTCTTCACTCCTTTATAGCTTCTCTTAAGCTTAGCATGAGGACATGCTAATGTTTAAGTGTGGGGAGGTTGATAAACCACTATTTTATGGTTTATCTTATGCTCAATTGAGTGGTTTTTATCAAGTCTTTGCACACTTATTCATACTATTTGCATGGTTTTACAATTCCTTCCCAGAATTTGTGCTATGATTGAAAACATATTTCTTTGGTCTTAATTTTGCTATTTTTAATCCTCTCTTATTACCATTCAATTTCTTGATATGTGTGTTAAGTGATTTCAGAGATTACAGGGCAGGAATGACTTAGAGGATGGAAAGGAAGCATGCAAAAGTGGAAGGAATACAAGAAGTTGAAGAAATTGCTAAGCTGTCCAGCCTGACCTCTTCGCACTCAAACGATCATAACTTGAGTTACAGAGATCCAAATAATACGGTTTCAGTTGCGTTGGAAAGCTAACATCTGGGGCTTCGATTTGATATAGAATTCGTTATAGTGGCCATACAGAAAAATGACGTGAACGCGTGAATCACACGGACGCATTGTTCTGCAAAAATTCCAGCAACTTGCACGTGTTTGAATTCGGCCCCAGCGATTTCTTGGCTATTTTCGGCCCAGTTTCAAGCCCAGAAAACACAGATTAAAGGCTAAAAATTGGAGGAATGAAGAGAGATGACTTATATTTCACTTTTCATAATTTAGATGTAGTTTTAGAGAGAGAGAGGCTCTCTCCTCTCTCTTAGGATTTAGGATTAGGATTCCTCTTAAAGGATTTAGGATTTCTTATTATTTCAACTTATAATTTCTTTTAAGCTCCAGGTTTAATGTTCTTTTTATTTATTCTCCCAATTTAATTTATGAACATTTTCATGTTAGAATTGATATCTTCATTCAATATAATTTGAGGTATTTTCAGATCTATGATTTATTTCTTTTATTTATGATATAAATAATTTAGATTTTTCCGTTTTGGCTGTGGTTGAGTCATTGGAGACACTTGTGTTATCAAAATCATTGTTGATTGAAAATTGGAATTCTTCAAGAATTAATTCGAGTTTCAATAACTCTAGCCTTTCCCAAGGAAAGACTAGGACCTGAGGAATCAAAATTAATTCATCCACTTGACTTACCTTCATAGTTAGAGGTTGACTTAGTGGGAGAAAAATTTAATTCTCATCACAATTGATAAGGATAACTGGGATAGGACTTCCAGTTCTCATACCTTGCCAAGAGCTTTATTATTTATTATTTTAACGACTTGTTATTTTACATTGCTTGTTCAACCCTTTTGAAAATCCCAAACTATACCTTTGCATAACCAATAATAAGAACACCTCCCTGCAATTCCTTGAGAAGATGACCCGAGGTTTAAATACTTCGATTATCAATTTCAAAGGGGTTTGTTACTTGTGACAACCAAAACTTTTGTAAGAAATGAATTCTTGTCGGTCTAGAAGCTATACTTACAACGAGAATTTATTTGTGAAAATTCTAGATCGCGCGAGAGTTTTGTTCTTCACCATATAACCTGACAATCTCTTTGATATACATTTGAGCCAATTCCTCCATTGTGCAACTTATTCGGATAGGAAGAAAGTGAGCTAATTTCGTCAGTCGATCCACAACCACCCAAATAGCGTCACAACCAGACCGGGTTCTAGGCAAACCTATCACAAAATTCATTGTGATACTCTCCCATTTCCATTGTAGAATCTCTAAATGCTGAAGGGTCCCTAATGGTCTCTGATGCTCAATCTTAACCTTCTGACACGTTAAACATTTAGATACGTGAAATGCCACATCATTCTTCATACCTGGCCACCAGAACATCGCTTTCAGATCCTGATACATTTTAGTGCTCCCTGGATGAATTGAAAACCCGCTCTTATGAGCTTCCTTCAAGATACTCTGTCGCAGGTCTCCAATATCTGGCACAACAATCCGGTTCTTGAGCCTCCATAAACCATCTTGTCCTTCTGACACTCTCCACTGTTTTCCTTGTTCAACTGCTGGTAATACCTTACGTAATGCTTCACTGTCTCGATGAGCCTTCAGAAGTTATGATGTAAAATCACTTGAAATCTGCAACTGACTTAAACACAAAATTCCAGATTCTTCTCTAATTCCCAAATTCAAACCTTGAAATGCCCTTAGTAATTCTTCTTCCCGTAGCATCATCCAAGCTGCATATAAAGACTTCCGACTCAAAGTCTCCGCCACAACATTCGCTTTTCCTAGATGATAATTCAATTCAAAATCATAATCTTTCAAAAGCTCCATCCACCTCCTCTAACGCATATTCAACTCTTTCTGCTCAAAAAGATACTTCAAACTCTTATGGTCTCAGAAAACATGAATCTTAATGCCATATAGGTAGTGCCTCCATATCTTTAAAACAAACACAACATCAGCAAGTTTTAAATCATGTGTCGAATAGTTCATCTCATACGACCTTAATTTCCGTGAGGTGTATGCTACAACATTCTGGTGCTGCATCAGAACGCACCCCAAGCCCTTCAGTGATGCATCACAGTACACTTCAAACGGCTCACTTGGTTCAGACAATACTAATACGGGTGCCGTAGTCAATCTGTGCTTTAATGCTCAAAAACTCTCTTCACACTCTGGGTCCAAATAAAAAGCGTATCCTTCCAAGTCAACTTAGTTAAGGGTAAGGCGAGCTATGAAAGTTCCTTAATGAATCTCCGATACTATCCCGCCAAACTTAGGAAACTACTAATCTCTATTACTGAAGTTAATCACTCCCATTTCATCACTGCTTCTACCTTAGCAGGATCCATGGCTATTCCCTGCTTACTCACCACATGACCGAGAAACTTTACCTCACTCTTCCAAAACTCACATTTAGATAACTTAGCGTATAACTTCCTGTTTCTTAGAATTTGTAATACAATTCGTAAGTGATCAGCATGCTCCTCTTCAGTATTAGAATAAACAAGAATATCATCAATGAAGACAATAACAAACTTGTCCAAATACAGCCGAAAAATCCTATTCATATAATTCATAAATACTGCCGAGGCATTAGTTAACCCGAAAGGCATCATTGAATACTCATAATGACCGTAACATGTCCTGAAAGTAATTTTCGAAATATCCTCATCTGTAACCCTTATCTGATGATACCTGGATCGCAGATCAATCTTAGAAAACACACCGGCACCTTGTAACTGATCCATTAGGTCGTTAATTCTAGATAACGGATATTTGTTCTTCATAGTGTTCTTATTCAATTGCTGATAATCAACACACAAGCGCATACTCCCATCCTTCTTCTTTACCACTAACACTAGCGCTCGCCATGGAGAAACACTTGGTCAGATAAAATGCTTACCTAAGAGGTCTTTCAGCTGAGCCTTCAGTTCAGCTATTTCTAAAGTTGACATCCTGTAAGGAGTAATTGAAATCGGATCGGCTCCAGGCACCAACTCAATTGCAAATTCAACCACCCGATTAGATGGAAATTCATTAATATCATCTGGAAACACATTTGGAAATTCACATACAACCGGAATCTGCTCTAAACTCTGATCATCACCTGATACTCCCACAGTTAATAACATAACACCCTGACATTCAGTTCCAGAACAATTTACTATCATAGAGTTCAAATAATAACTATTCACCACAACCGGCGCTTCTGACCCTTCCGACATAAACTGTACTGACTTCTCAGAACAATCAAGCAAAACATGGTTCTTAAATAACTAATCTCCCAACTATCACATTGTCACTTTCCTACAGGATACATCGTGTCCCCTGTCACCAATACTGAGCCTCACCTTGCAGTTGATAAGTTCCAAATTCAACCCATTGCTTCTCAGGAACCTGTTGGGCCTGCAACGACCATTCCATAGTTTGAATCCAATTATCTGTGTCAGTCGGATTTGAGGTTCCCCTGAAGGTCAGAGGGTGAACTTTCAGAAATATAGCAAGTGTTATAGGACCGTTCTCATCATTATTGTTCCTGTAATTACCCTGGTTTATCTTATTACCCAGTGCCTCGGCTGTTGCATGTATAGTTGCAGCCATATTTCCCAGAGTAGCCATAAAGTATACTGGATCATTCCCTACCGGGCTAGGAGCAACGATGCCTATCCTACCTCTACCTCACCCGCGACCGCATCAGCGAGTCGACATCTGGTCCTTGTACATACTAAACAAGTGATATTAGGTTGATCAGTCTTAATATCGCAGGTCTAATGCTTTAAGTTCCAAATGCATGCTCACAAATGTTTATGCCATATATATCAATTAGATATCCTAATAGCACATAAGCACATGCTCAGAGAATGCACAGAGGCACAATCAGTCCATTTTTCAGGCTCTATAGGAACGAACTGCTCTGATACCATAATGTAACATCCTACCACACAGAGCTTTACGCTTAAGTCGTAAAATAGAGATGGTGTGGTATTACGACCTCTAAAATAATATATATATTATAGCGCAACGCTCGAGAAACGAGTTAACTTGCGTGCTAAGAAAGCTACCGCTGTCAAGTGTAAAGTAACCCAAAACAGGAACATAGAGTCAAAGATACAAAATAACGAGCTCCTGACTCAGTCTGCGAAGTCAAGACTGGCCGGAGAATATACACACATATATACATATATATACATATCCAAAACCCAAATGTACATAAACAAAATCCTGCCTCTCCATACACCTCTAGGAGGATCAAAAAGAATAAGTTATGTGGAGAGAAAGCTAAGTACATATATATACATCATAGCATAACAAAATAACCCAGTAACCACTCCACTTCACGAGTCTAGACGCCTAACGAGATGCCTTTCGACCTGCATCTGAAAAACAAAAACATAGTATGGAATGAGAACGGGAGGTTCTCAATATGGTAAAGGTGCCACACACATAATATATAAGGTCCTGGGAATACCAGAGGCAATCCTAGAACGCCGACACTCAGATTATAGAGCTTAAAGTATTAAACAGAAGCCATAAAAGGTGGCTTTCTAAGAGTATTTAAACCTAACTTAACTTAACCTTAAATCTAAGTCCCATACTGCCATTCCTCCATACCTCCAATTCCATCATGCATTTTCACAGACAAATAGACAGATAAAAGCAAGCACAAGAATGTTACAAATACTGCAGGTAACAAATACACATTTAACATGGCAAGTACATATAGGCACACCCAATTAAAGCACAAGTAAGTAATTCAAGTAATATGCAGATGATGCATGCCTGTCCTATGGCTGATGATGCTCATCTGTCGGTTATCCAGCCAACCCGATAAGTCTAAATTGTCCTTAGACTGTCCCCCGACGTGCATCACCAAGAGTCTATGCATAGCTTTATATCAAATAATCAATATTACTCAATGGGGGTAACATTCCCGGGAATTTATATAGTGTCTGGTCACACTAACGTTGTTTGGTCAATAGAGTATCGAGTTTTCAACCTGGTACACGTGGTGGCAAGCCACGACACTTAATCCAGGGAACCTCGTATATCAGATCATTAAATTATTCAAGCCACATAAATAATTCAATTATAATTCATCAAAATCCACATCATTCTCAATCGCATCTCATTCATCATCATACATCAATCATATTCAAAAGTGAACGTTTTCCTCAAGCTAATTGGATCCTAAAACATCAAAGAACAAAGAAATTCAATATCCCCACTTAATTTTCCAAAATTGGGGGAAAAGATGGCTGGGAATAGAAAAAAGGAGTTACATATGAAATTGTTCTGGTAGAAGTGTAGAGTTTGACGTGGTGGACGCGTGGTCGCAAACGGTGCGGCGATCGGAGCTCGAACGGAGGAGTTACGGCGTGTTGAAAGTTGCTGTTAGGTTTGGTGTTCTCTTCCTCCCTAGGAGCGTTGCTGCTTCTATTACGTTAATGAAGAGAAATGAGCTTTTAGGCTCATTTAAATCTGGCCGGTTGGGTCCGGTTCGATCGGTTCAACCCACGGGACTAGTTCAATCGGTTCGGCCCGTTTGATCCAATTTTGGGCCGATTTCTTCGAAATTGGTGTCAAAATTCTCGTTTCGACGAGCTCTATCCTAATTTAATATAATATTCACATTTTTAATCCTCCTTATTAAAAACTAATTTATTGACTAATTATTTACTAATTTAACTGGGATTTACACTTAGGATAAATTGGTCAACAGATTTTTGACCAAATTCTTTCCACCTTAGAAGCTGACTAAGCTGAGGACTGATGTTTAGACTTTCAGACAGAGAGAGGGTGAGTCTCTTTATGAAAGTGTCTCGTGGAGTTACAGATTTTCTATGATGGAGTTATTGAGACTGCCAAAATGTCTCTGAATAATTCTACAGGCGAATCTCTTCACATGAAAAAGACTCCTGAAGAAGCTCTTGATTTGATTGAAAGGACCTCTATAAGAAAAGGAGTCATGAAATTAAATGCTTTGAATACAATTCTTGCTTAAAACAAGGCCATGTCTCTAAGAGAGGACCTATGCATGTAGATGTATGATGACAACGAAGGACTAACGCATGTGTTCTGGTAGATGAATTATCAATGCATGTGAGTAGTGTAATCAAGGATGTGCAACTGAATTATGTATGCATGCAATAATGGCTATGGTTCGGTTATAGAGATACATGAAGAATGCAATATAGAGCTAGTAATATGGCATGAAGTGAGCCAAGAGTTACGTGTACCTAAAGAATGAAATAAGCCATTTATGCATGGGGGAGGGGGGGCTTGTGCTCAGTTTCAAGGATATTGCATAACCCACCCTTTCTTGCAACAATTACATATGAAAAGCATTTAACGAAATGTAAAAATAGTTGAAGAAATATAAAAGATAAGATGCTATGCATAGAAAGCATTAAAAACTACCTAAAAGAATGATTTAAGTATTGTGATTACATAGAAAAAATGTGGTGCAGGTAATGAATGCTGATTGCATAAATGAAATGTGCCAATACCAAACTTAGTGTGGTACATTCATTATAGAGCTGGGCTAAGTACCCAGTGAGAGTGGAACTCAATCTAGGTATGATAATACCAAATTTATTCTATGCAATGCGTACATGTTAAAAGTAATGAAATACTAAATGAAAAGAGTTAGAACAGAGGTTACCAAATGATAAGTTGTCTCCCATTAAGCGCTTCTTTAACGTCACTAACTTGACAATGCAGCTCTTTTAGGTGAGGATTTGAGTGGTTTTTTGACGATCTATGTCACCTCCAAGGTAGTGCTTTAGTCTCTGGTCATTGACAGTGAACTTCCTCTTGGAATTCTCTTCCATAAGAGAACAAAAAGCTTTATTGAGATGGAAATAAGAAATAATAGATGAAAAATTAAATGCAAGTAGAATGGGAGAGCTTACTCCTGCATTCTTATCGGCATTAATGAGGACGAACTCGTTCCTGTTGTGGGAACCAACAACAATGTTCTTCACGAGCTGGTTCAGACACACGATGACAATATTTTTTTCGGTTGAGTCAGGAGTGCGAAGACGACATTCTCCTCGACTGGGTCAGGCGCGAAGACGACGTTCTCCGAAGGCTGGGGTAAGCACGCGACGATGATGTTCTCCTCAGGTTGGGTCTCAGGCGCGCAACAATGATTCTGTGGTGACCTTGAGAGTAAGAAGGAAAAGCATTGGGAGGGGAAGAGCATGTCTATGAAAGGGGAGGAAGGTAGCGAACGACAGTAAGAGAAAAAGTGGAGGCATATTTTCTAGCTTACTAAAACCTATGACAAAAGATTGGGGATTTTAATTTTTAAACTAATTATAAAAGACAATTTAGTATTTACCAAAGGAGATATGCTATATCAGAAAAATTCGATGGCCATCTTAGCATTCTTCTCGTCGGAGCTGTGCTTCGGTGAATTTGAAGACACGCTTGTCAAATTTTAAAATTATTCAGGGACTATTTTGTCAATAACAAAAATCAAATATTATTTTGTCAGCATTAAAATCTTTCGAATATTGAATTAGTATTTACCTCTATATTATATTATGATAATATCTAATTACGAATAATTGTTTTGATCATATGTCTAATTATAAATAATTTACTTCATTTTGGGCACATCTATGAATTTGAATTAAACAATTTCGTAGAAATTTAATAAAGTAAGCCCGAGAATCCTATGAAATCATTTCTTCCCCGATTTGTTGGCTATGTTGCTATCATTATTGTAACATCGTTTATTTGATACAATTAGCAAAATACTTTCTTTTTTTTACTAATAATAATTAGTTAATACATAATTTAATGTATTTTTTTTGTTCTTTCAGTCAACCAAAAATGAAGAGAAAAGGGCAAAAAAATGATGAAATGGAAAAATAACAAATTCGTCATAATCTTAATTGCATCTTAGTTAAGAAATATTTGTTCTGTAAGAATTTTTTTTTCTCCTGTATATACTCTTATTCTTCAGATGTAATTTTAGAAACAATAAGAAAGAAAAGTAAAATTACAGAGTAACTTAAATATCAGTTATTACCTTTAATTTAATAAATAGTCATTATTGGATCCAAGAAAAGGAAACATTTTGGTCTCATTATTGGCAAATCTACTGACATCATGGCATTGGTCACATTATTGCGGTGGTTTCAGTCAATAATCAATATACAATAACGATATATGTGTGGGGACAAAATTAAAATTGTGGCCGCCACCCACTACTACATTCCTATCACTATGATTATATTATTTTAGAAAAAATCTTATGAATAGCATGCTTATGTTACTCTATTTCATTCATTACTTTTCAATTTGGAATCTAGTAACAATAGAGTTAGAATCGAATACTTCTCTATTGCATAGCTGGCTAGGTCCAATAACAAAGCTTCTTGATTCACAGAGGATAACATTAGGCTGTGCCTTATTTTCCATTTTTCAATGAAGTCACAACCATCTAAAATATCTATTGAGTAGTCACTCACTCATTCTGTAGTTTTCTATATATACACATGCGTGTCTTTATAAATTAAACTCATTAGTGATGAGTCATGGTTTCATTCAGCTTGAATTCTGTTGTTCATAACAATGCATGGAATCGATAAACACAACCCACTTACTATATACCTCATATTATATATCATTTCATTAATTCAACTTGAGATTTCTTTTTAACATTTTTCAAGTCTTTTTAGAAAAGAAAATGTAGTTTTAAAGTGGCATATGTGCTTCGATTCATGATAAAGTAATAAAACTCTCACTTGACAACAATGGAATAATAATAATGTTATTTTTGCACATATTATTCTGTTTTTGACTAGCAATTTTATTTGACAAATAAAATATAAATAAAATTATTATGTCTTGAAATATTAAATTAATATATTTTATATTTATTATTATTATTATTAATTTTTATAATTATACTTTTTTTTATTCTCAGAATTTATTATTATTTTATTTTCAAAATCAAATGTAGATTTAAAGAGTAGTATGGTTCACTAAGTCAACAACAATTACAAATTGACCTACTTATTTGAAATTATATATTGATCCTCATTCTCATTTTGTAATTTTTTTTTATCAAAAATAGGGAGATAGATTCAAATCCGCACCTCTTATACGAATATACAGAGATTATGTCATTTGAATTATAATTCATTGGCTCACTTTGTAAAAGTTTAACGTTTTATTTTTGTAAGTTTGTATAAAAAAATAATTAATCTATATGAAATTAAAGAAAAATGGTATGAAAGTTATTATACAATTGTAACAAGTTATTTATTCAAATTTTATTAAAAATTTATTCAGATATGGATACTTTTAATATAAGAAGAAAATAAACATTCAAGGAAATTACAAATTACATATTTCACAACCATCCATGTATCAGATTGTATACCAATAAAAATAAATTGTTATCCATTTCATTAATTAATCGTACCATAGCATGCCTCTAAAATAAAATAATAATCATTATTTACTAAGAGAATCAATATTCTCGTGAGAAAAACACAAAAGATGCTCAATAGTTCTGGAAATTAAATCGTATGATATTTTTAGCTAGATTTGCTTTGGCTTAAAAAAAAATTGTTTTTTGTCAACAAATTAAAAGTTTCGGCTTTATCATCTAGGTGAAAGCGATATATAAGTTAATTATAAGTGAGGTATTTAAACGTTTAACTTTATCATCTAAGTGAAAGCAATTTATAAGTTAATTATAAGTAAATATTTTATTACCTTTTCTAATTAATTTGTAAGTTCTGTAACACCAACAAACATCATAGGCAGTGGCGGAGTTTGAGAAAATCTTTGAGAAGGCCAAATATTTTTTAACACAAAATATATATTACTAGTGTATGTTTCCTCCCGGCACGGATAATACATAAAATTATATAAAATTTTTATTAAAAAATTAAATAAAAAAACATATAATAATTATTATGATAAATATTTTATAATTTAAAAATATTAAAAATAATTAGTATTTATTCTAATCAATTTATATTAATTGAATGGTCATCTCATTTGTCTATTTAAACAAGTATTTGGAGTTTGAATTTCGTCTTATGTGTATAACAATTCATTAGTTAGCGACAGAATTTTAATAAATAGAGCATCAATATATAGTGAATTAGTCTTCGACTTGTCAAGTTAGGAAATCTGTAAAAAAAAATTGCATTTGTCTTTAAAATAAATTAATTTTTCATTAATAGCAATGGATTTCTGTCTTTGTTAAAATTTACCTTGGACAATTTCATTTGTTGGTATCATATTTATTCTTGAAGTCAAAATAGTATGATCAACATTGTTACTTGTTAAAACTTCACATTTTATGAAATGATTTTTAAATTTTCAAACTTATAAACTTATGTTATTACAAAAGTTATTAGATCGATTAATATTTTTTGGTAACATGGTGTATCAATTAATTAGTGTGAAGAGAAACCAATAACAATTTTTGTTACTCAATATATAATTTATTCTATTAAAAAATAAATTAATATTTCCTGAACTAGTAATACATTTCTTTCTAATTTCTTACATCATTTTATTTAACAATATTTGTCATTAAAAAATAGCAAATGACCAACTATGCTACAATATATATGATGTATAAAGTAATTTTTTATCTTAAAATTAATTTTGGTTAGTATATTTTCTTACTCAAATCTAAATTTAAATTTAGAATTGATTAACAACTCATCCTTTTTTAATTTCAATAACAAATTAAAAATAAAATTGGTTAGGTACAAAATATCAATATTTAATAATTTCAATCATTTAAATTTTAGTTACAAAAAATTAGATTAAAAATTAATTATAAACTTAGTTATTGATAATATTATATTAGTATTTAAATAATAATATCTAATATATTAATTAATTATTTTTTTTTTGACAGGAGTAATGTATAATTTATTGAAAATTAATTTATTATTCAAAAATTTTTCATAAACTTTGTAATTTATGAAAATAATGATCTTATTTTTTTATTATTATTTAAAACATTATTCATAATTTTTTAATTATGTAATTAACTTAATTAATAAATTTTATTATTGCTTTTATACTAAAAAATATCAATTTATATTATTTACATATTTTTTCACCATTAATAAGTACGTAAATATTTGCACTATTATATTTATTGTCCTAGATAATAACTTAAGTTACTTATTTTGTATATTAAATAATATTTTATATGTTAAATTCAAAAATATATATAATTAATTTTTTAATTTGAATTAAAAAATCTCTTATAAATATATCCAACTTTTACATATATTAAATGTTATAATATTAAATAGTATAGTATTTGTTATAACAATAACTCAAAATATTAATCCAAGACATACTTGAGCCTAGTAATAAGACCTCAATGCAAGCAAAATCAATTCAAACCCATTGTTAGGGTCTCAAATCTGACTTAGGTTCATTACCTAAAAGGCTCAATGCAGATGTAGTTCATGTGTCCCCTCTCAAATCGGCTCAGATTGGATCTTCATTACTAGTTAGGTATGGTAATGGGTATTCAGGGGAGCATAACAAACCCCCTTTCAATCCCTCACTCCTGTTTAAAAAAAATATTCCCGTCCCTTTTCTGTCTTTGCAAATTTTTGTTTAATTATCTCTTAGGGAACGCAGATCTCCTCGGATATATATGAATATTATTTAATTTTTTTAAAAAATTAACATAAAAAGACATAATATAATAATCATAAAATAATCAATTCAATATAATTCAACGCAATTCATAATATATTCATTATGAGAATAATATTTAAAAAAAAACATAAAAATATATTCCAATATAATAACATAACATAATTTTTTGGAACGATACTGAGCGACGTAGTGACAGATTTGAGAGACAGAGAAAGTGTGTGAGAGAGAGAGAGGGAATCAAGGCTGAAAATGGGTCTGAAAGAAAAAGGAAGGATTCGAATTAGAGGTAGAAATTACGGTTACTAAATTTAATAAATAGATTTATGTATATATAAATTAGGATAAATTAGTATTTTTATATTCGCATGTATTTAATAGGTTCTATGGGGAGGATACTTATATCCATGTCCCCATTAGGGGTGGCAAATGAGAAAATCCGCCCCGCACTGCCAAAAGTCTGCCATCTGCAGGCTGACCCATCCCGCCCCGCCTATTGGCGGACTGGTGGGCTTCTCCGTTAGGGGTGGCAAATGGGAAAGTCCACCCCACATTGCCAAAAATCTGCCATCTGACAAGCTGACCCGTCTCGCCTAGTGAGGTAGTTCTGAATTTCTCCCCTACCCTGCCTAATGGGGCTGGCGGGCCAAACCCGCCAAATCTCTCTTTTTATTTTATAAACCATTATATATTAAACACTATATATAATTTCACAATTATTTCAATAAATTTATAATTACATTGTCCAAAGCAAAACAAATATTGTTCAAGACATATAACTAAACATCTTCAAATTTATAATCAATCAAACATAAAACATAATCCAAAATATAATTTAGAACATCTTCAATAACATCATGAAAATTTATAAAGAAATGGCCCTAACGAAAAAAAATACCTAACCCAGCGGAAAAGCACGCCCCGTCCACCCCGCCGAAGCCTGCCAAAGCCCACGGATTAGGGGGTGCGGGTTGGGCAGACTTGTTAAGTTTTGCGGTCTCAAATTTCTAGTCCAATCTACCTTTTTGGTGGGTTATGCAGGCCGTCCCAACGGGTTTCAGCCTGTTTGCCACCCCTAGCCCCCATCTATTTTTGTGTGGCAGATCGTGAGGATTTTATGGGTCCCCATCTAACTCCAAAACACGAATAATTTCTGCAAATACCCATTTAGGTTATTTTTGTGATCATCCATATTGTTAGCATTCATTAGTTCGTGACGTGGAGCTATTACAACCACTCAATAAATTCTCAAATAATCAAAGTATAGATTATATCAATTTTATAAAGTCACATATATAATGTATCCTTGTTATAATAATATTAATAAAAGTTAAATGGATAAACACTAAGCTATTGTTTGGATATAAGATGGAAAATAAGAAGAGAGAAAATAGAAAGAAAGAAAATGAGAGGAAAAAAATGAAAGAAAAGTATATTTTTTTGTGTGTTATTTAGATGAAGAAAAAATGAATGAAAAAAAAATAGAGGAAAAATTTTCTTTTACTTGTATGAAAGGAAAAATAAGAAGAGAGAAAATTGTAATAGAATAAAATTACATTAATGTTCTTATATATTATATATAAATTATAATTCAAATGGTAACTCTGTACTTTTACTTATGTTTGTACTTCTCCATTAATTTTCTTCCCAACTCTGAAGAGAAAAAAATTTACATAAGCTCTTTGTGCACTTTTTTGTTTTCCATTCAATTTCTTTGCAAATCCAAACAATAGAAAATTGAGTTTTTCATCCATTTTCTTCTTCAACATTTTTTTTCCTACAAATTCTTCTAATCTAAACAAAGTATAAATAACTCACATTTTTCATCTATATAACAATAACTAATATCACATATTAGGTTAATTTACCTAGTTGTCTTCATTTACATTTCTATATAAATCAAATTTAATGAATTTGAATTAGGGTAATAAGTAGTAAATCAAATCTATAGGATTCGAATTACTTGCTATTGTGATTTGAAAGTAAATTGAATTCAAAGAATTCGAATTATGTCATCCCCTACTAAATTGAAACTATAAATTTCGATTATATGGTCAATGCTAAATCGAAACAATAAGGTTCGATTTATACTCACTTAATAGCAATCTAGCTCCTTGTAAATCGAATCTCCTTCATTCGATTTAGTAGCATAGATAGCATCCAATAGTAATTTGAATCTTGTAGATTCGATTTACTACGAAAATACATAATTCGAACTCCCAAAATTTAATTTACATAGATATGTAAATTGAGACATGCACGTAGTCTTTTTTACTTTGGGAGATATACGTAAAATTGGTTTGCATATGGTTTATAAAAATGATTTACCCCACATATTATAACTTGTGAAATCATAATATTTTGAGAAGTGTTATATAGACATCTTAAATGTTGATAAGTCTAAAAAATTTTAGAAAAAAATAAAAATATAAAAAAAATTACATGTTGATTCATAAGATTTTTCTTAAAAATTTGTCCATAGTCTATGATTAATAACTTTAAAAATATATATGTGTTATTTATTTTATATACATTTTTATTTTATAGAGACTTATAATTTTGTTATCGGCGATGTTAGTGGTTATAGAGAAATTTTTACCTTTAAATAAATTACAAAGAAATTAAAAATAAAATTAATTGCTATTTTTCTGACAATTCATTTAGTTTTTAGTTTAAATTAAAATTAAATTATATATTCAATTTATATTTGTTTATTTATCCTAATGATTGTATATAACAGATAATATATTTGAGCATGTTTTGAAAGAAATTATTAAATTTTATATAATTAAAAAAATAATAAAAATAAGATCATATTAATTATATTTGTACAATAAGCCAATACAAAATTATAAGGTTAAATATTCATCTCACACACCCATTAAAATAGAAAATAATCTATTTATAAATAAAAAATTAAAAAAATCATTCTTAAAAATTGAATACACAAAAAAAATAAAAAAAATAAAAAAAATTATATTTGAAAGGGGAATAAACAGATAAAAAAACAAATTATAACTTGTAAAATTAATCTATTTATAAATAAAAAAATTAAAAAATATTCTTAAACATTAAATACGTAGATAAAAAATAAATTAAAATTTGTAAAAATTATTTCTAAAATTTATTACAATAAATAGTAAAATGATAAAAATCATGTATCTATATAAATTAAATTATAATAAATAAAAAGTTATCTAGATATTTAATCAACCTAATTAATTAGTTGTAGCTAATTTAATTTAATAATTTAAAAAAAATGAATAACACTTTTTAGAAATAATATGCCAATCCAAATAATATAGATTGAAGACAAGAAAAATATAACTAAATTATATAATATAACATAATATTCTTAGAAGTTTGTTTTATAGCAGATTTAATGTCAAGATATTTATTATCATCTTTGATATAATCTAATTTCACAATTATTTAAACATTATTTTTATGAAAAAAATCACATTATTTATTTTGAAAAAAATATTTACTCACTATTATAATTTAAATAGAATATAAAATAGATATTAAATCAATTTCTTTTAATAATTATTCAGTCACAAATATTCATCAAGGACATGAGATTTAAGAGTATATAAAGTAATATAACACCTACAACTTTTATACTAATACGATAAGATGATCATCATAAGCCTTTTTTATAATATAACTAAATTATATAATACAACATAATATTTTTAGAAGTTTGTTTTATAGCAAATCTAATGCCAAGATATTTATCATCATTTGTGGTATAATTTAATTTCACAATTATTTAAACGTTGTTTTTATGAAAAAAAATTGCGTTATTTATCGTAATAAATTATATTTAATGAGTTAAAATAAATAAATCGCTAACAAAATGAATTATTGAACAGATCTCAATTGGTATTTTATTAATAGATTTATTATTTTAATGACTAATAAATTAATCAAATTAATTAATTAGTACACATAATAAATTTGGTTTAATAAATTAAAAGAAATAAATTAAAAAATACTAAGAGAACGTTAAAAGAAATAAATTAGGAAATACTACCAAATCAAATTGATATAAATTATAATAAATTATGTGATATTTAAATATCTAATCAAATCAATTAGTTGATATAGTTAGTTTATGTAATAACTTGTATTAAATAAGTTAAAAAAATAAATCGGAAAACACTCTCAAAAACATGCCATGTCAGCTCCATCGTTAAGTGTAGAAATCCGATTTTTATATAATAGAATAGATTAAAAAAATTAAACTAAAATTTAGTTAAGAATATTTGTTAACCTTTTTCAATCAATAAATTTATTAAAAAGACAATTTTTAATTCTTTAATATAAAGTTTTTCTTAAAAAAATTTTATAAACATGATACTTATTATTTAAATTCGTCAAGTTTTCTATATTATAAAATTTAAAGAATAATGTTAATTTGAAAGATTAATTTCAACGATAAAAATTATAGCATATCTCAATATTATTTTATTTTATTTGAAAATAGCATACATGAAAAAATAGCACAACAAGTATTTTTAAAAGGAATGGATTTTTCATTTTCAAAAAAATTGTGAAAACTAAGAAAAAAGATTTAAACCCACAGAGCCATAATAAAAAATAACTTTAACAAGTTAACTAATAAACTATAAAACCCTTGTGTGATGGATTTTTTCTATAATAAAATAAAAAATATTATTATTTTTTCAAACATGATTTTTGGATTTTATCCTCAAATACGATTTTTTTTTTTGTATTTGGACAAGTTTGTCAGACTCCGGCGAACTCTATAAAAATTAACAATTTCGCATTAACCCGGCGAACTCCACTCAAACTTTTTGAAACACGTACTTTTAATCCATATCATCATCTAAAAAATAGTATATAGATCTATACACATTTTTGTGTACTCCTATATGTTGTTTGTAGATTTATATACTATTTTCTAGAGGATAATATGAATTTAAAGTGGGTGTTTCAAAAAATTTGAGTAGAGTTTGCTAGACAAGGCAAACTCTATAAAATTTATAGAGTCCGTCGGATAAGGTCAACTTGTCAATTTTTATAGAGTTCGTCGAAATCTGACGAACTTGTCCAAATATCAAAAAATAAAAAATATATTTAGAGAATTAAAATCCAAAAATCATGTTTAGAAAAATAATATTTTTTTTTATTTTATTATAGAATAAAAGCTCTGCCTCTGATGATCGGCTCATGGCTAATGCATCAATCAAGTAAGCCCTTTGGGATTCTCATCAATTTATTACTCTTCAGACTTCACAGCCCTATGTATGTTTTTGGTCATGGCCTCTGTAATTTCGTTCGAGGACTGCATTTTTTTTATATTAGACTCCATATTTAATATGGACCTTCGTTATAGATTAAGGCCCAACTCTGCACCACATTTCGGCTAGGAAATAGATATTTGGGCTTTCAGACTTGTATTGGCTTTAACAACTTGAGATGTAGTGGCAAAGCCTTTGCCTCAAACACAGCTACACCAAATTCGAGCCCTAGTAGTTGCTAGGTTAGTGTGTGTGAGTGTGTTTGTATGACCAAAAAAAAGTGCACTTTAAGAATCAGAGTCCAATAAATAAAATTTAAATTAAGACTTCTCCAACAGTGGAGCTTTAACTTGGTTTAAACTTCTTCGACAAGCGGAATCTTCGCTCTTGTTAGCATTTTCAACTCACTATCTTTAATTTGCATACTAGTTAAAATTCCGTGCAGTTGCACGAAATCATACACTGTATTTCAATGAATAAGTTAAAAAACTCTTTAATATTTACATATGATAATGTCAAATTGAAATACACATTTGTGCACAGAATTTTCAACTAAAAGTTGATTAACTCAAACAATACTCAGAATGTTAATTAATAATATAAAAATTAAAACAGAAACTATTTTTACAATACTAATAAAAACACTCTATAATATATAAATATTATTTAAAAATAATAAAGATATCCACCAAATTTTTTTTAATCTTTTCCACACATATTATTTCTAAGTTTAATAATACAAAACTTTATTAACATAATGAGGTTAGTCGTACAAAAAAGTCTCCTGCTGTAAAAGCGTTCCCTACTTAAAACCAATGCCAAACTCAAGGTATAGCATAAAAAGAGATTATCATAGTTTTTTTAAAAAAAATCTCTAGCAGCAACATTAACATTTAAAATGTGATTTGTAACGTGAACTAAAAAATAGAAAATATTGATATCAAATACAAAATTGATATAAACACGAACCATTCAACTAAGACATTAATGGCAATACTTATTTAATTTAAATCCAGTTAATGCATAAATAACATAAGTGTCAGTGTTGTAATTGAGAAAATGAGCCTTATCAAAGAGTCATTTCTGTGAGGTATCAGAAAGAGATGTTATAGAGAGAGAGAGAGTTGCTATAGAAATTGATTCTTTATTGAATTGAAAATTGAATTTTACAAGTGATAGAGAATATATTTTATATAGAGAAATTGTGCTATTCCTAATAAACTGTAACTAACTCAGAAACTTCTGGAGACCTATAACTAACTTGAGAGTGTGTGTTAACTTTTTAACTTGCTGAATATAGTGTATAGCCTAACATGCCCCCTTAAACCAATGGTTTTGTTTTGCACACTCTTAATTTGTCTCTGAAAGTTAGAAAGTTGGGGGCGGAGAGAGGCTTTGTGAGAGTGTCAGCTACTTGGTCTTGAGTTGGTATATGTTGGATGAACACTTCTTTCTTCATGACTCTGTCTCTGACAAAGGACTAGTCTAAGGCAAAATACTTTGACTTGTTGTGTAGAATGGGGTTGGCACATAGAAGTACTGCACTTTGATTGTCACAAAAGATTACAGGTTGAGTTGAGCACTGTATTTTTATCTCAGTCAGCAGCGTTTGTATTACTTCAGCCATAGTGTCTGCAATACCTCTAAATTCCGCTTCTGTACTGCTTCTAGAGACGGCAGTTTGTTTTCTACTGGCCCATGATACTAAGTTTGTACCCAAGTAGATCCCAAAACTATTTGTGGATTTTCTGTCATCCACATCACTTCCCCAATCTGAGTCACAAAAAGCATATATTCTTGGGTCTGGTGACTTCGTGAACTTCAAACCATAGTCTAGGGTTTCAGCCAAGTATCTTAGTATTCTTTTGACCGCCTTCCAGTGAGAGTTTAATGGGTTCTGAAAAAACTAAGCAACTTTGTTTACGGCATAGGATATCTCAGGTCTTAAAATTGTTGCATACTGAAGTCCACCAATGACAGATCTATACAAAGTTGGGTTTTGAAAGGTGCTATCTCCATAGGCAGAGAGCTTTAAAGCAGATGTCATTGGCGTGGGTACAGACTTTGCATTACTCATTTCTGCTTTCTTGAGTAGATCTTTGATGTACTTAGCTTAATGAAGGGTGATGGTGGTGGGTGAGGGTCTTCGTACTTCAATTCCAAGAAAATAGTTGATTTCTCTAAGGTCCTTCATTGAGAGGGTTTCGTTAAGCTAGGTTATGAGGCGCTTGATTTCAGCTTCTGAGTTTCTGATAACCAAGATGTCATCTATATAGGTGAGGATGTAGGTTGTTGAGTTGGGGGTGAATCTGGTGAAGAGAGAGGTGTCAGATTTGGTATTTGTGAACCCAAACTTGTGAAGGGTCGTGCTCAGCTTTGTGAACCAGGCTCCTGGAGCTTGCTTGAGCCCATAAAGGGATCTATGCAGTTTGCAAACCTGGTGAGGGTGCTATGATTCGAGGCCTTCTGGTTGCACTATGTATATAGTTTTAGCTAAGTCTCTGTTGAGAAAAGCATTATTGAAGTCATATTAGTGGATTTTCTATCCTTTGGACAATGCTATACTTAGCATGACTCTCAATGTAGCTGGTCGTACTACAAGGCTGAAGATCTGATCATAATCTCTGTCTTGTTTATGATGAAAGCCTTTTACAACTAACCTAGCTTTATACCTTTGGATGGTGCCATCTGGGTGTCTTTTGATTCGGAACATCCACTTGCAACCAATGGAAATATGCTGGCTTGGGGGATCAACCAATGGCCATGTCTGGTTCTTTGTCAGGGCCAAAAATTCTTCTTCCATTACCTCATGCCAGTGTGGACTGGCCAGTGCTTCATTGAAATTCTGAGACAATATGTTTTGGAGATCATAAGTACCGGAGACATCCATAGTGAGTGCCTTTGGCTTGAAGATGCCATTTTTACTTCTTGTTTGCATAGCATGTGTGTTGCTGGATGTAGCTGGTAGGCGTTGCTGTGATGTTGTCTCAGCATTGGCGTGGGCATTGAGACTTAGGCCATTGACAACCTGTAGAGGTACTGCTGCAGATGATCCTGCGCTTAATTCATCATTAGCAGTGGGAGGAACAAATGTAGGATGCATTAAAGTAGATATGTCATTAGTAGTATTGAAAGAGGAATTATGAGAATCATCTATATGGGTTGGGGAGTTGGTGGGATAGGATATTTGAATTGGGTATTGGGAGGGTGGAGCTTGAGCTAAGGATTTTGTGAGGGTTTGGGGTGTTTGGTGAAAGATGGAGAATAGAGTGTGATACGAAAATTTTGCTTCATAAAAGATTACATTTCTTGACATGTACATTTTTCCAGAGGGAAATAGGCACTTGTATCCTTTTTGTTGCTGTCCGTAGCCTATGAAAATACATTTATGTGATTTGTGAGAAAATTTGTGCTTGTTATAGAATTTTAGGAGAGGGAAGCATGCACACCCGAAGGGTCTCAGGGATTGGTAATCGGGGGTGATGTGAAAGAGAACTTCTAATGGTGTTTTAAAATTGAGGTTTGGAGTTGGAAGTTTGTTGGTGAGATAAGTGGCAGTTAATATGGCTTCATCCCAAAATGAGAGAGGTAAAGAGGCTTGGGACAGTAGGGTTAGACATGTTTCAGTGAGGTGTCTATGTTTTCTTTCAGCAATGCCATTTTGCTTATGAGTGTAGGGACAACTGAGTTTGTGCTGAATGCCTTGGGTGATCAAGTAATTTGTGAATTGGTTTGAAAGGTATTCTGCTCCATTATCAATTTGCAAGGCTGTGAGTTTGTGTTTGATTTTGGTTTCCATAAGTGTTTTGTATTGAAGGAAGGCAGTGAAGGCTTGTGATTTGTTTTGTAGAAGGTAGGTGCAGGTATATTTGCTGAAAGCATCAATGAAGAAGATGTAGTATTTGAATCCTGACTTGCTATACAGAGGTGCTGGTCCCCAAAGGTCTAAATGGACTAGTTCTAAGGGCTGAGTGTATTTGGTCTGTGAATGAGAAAAAGAAAATTGGTGAATTTTATTTGTGCAGCAGGCATCACAAGAGGTAGGCTTAATTAGTAGGTTAGTGGAGGGAATTTTGAGTCTAGCTAAGACATGATGCAGGGCTTTGAGAGATGGATGGCCAAGCCTGTTGTGCAAGGTTTTAGGTGAGGGTTTTTCTATGATATGGCTGAGGAATGCATTGAGGGGTTTACTGGACTGGAAACTGTGGTTGTCAAGACTAGTATTTATGAATATTTTACTAACAACAGTGTTAGCTTTAGGTATTGCACTTGGCACTTGTAAAAGTATCAACTTCTTTATTTATTGAGTTATTTGAAAGTACAACACTGGAGTTTGTATTTGTATATTTTTCATGCTTTTGGCAATTTGCATTTGCATTTGCCAAGGATTTATTTTCTAAGCAAACTGGTTCACTATTACAATTTGTGCTAACTATTCCTTTTGATGCAGTGACTAGATTTGCACTAGCTTTATTTGTGGTTGAGGAGTTCTTTTCTGTTTCATCTTTCCAATGTCTTTGAATCTGAATGCCTTCAAACCAATATAGGCCTTTATGAAGTTTGCCTTGAAGCAGAATCTTCTTGGAATCCTGGCATTTGACAGTGCACAGGTAAGGCCAAAATTCAAAGAATACACCATTCTCAAGTGCAAACTTTGATACACTGATCAGGTTTTTAGATATGGTTGGGACATGTAGCAAGTTCCGAAGTTTGAAAAGATGGTTTGATATAGATGAATGCATAATGAAACTTCCAACATTAGTAATGCGTATACCTTTTCTATTACCTCGATACACTTGCTCTGGACCTTCATATTCTGAGCATGTGATTAAGTTCATCTGATCGAAGGTGATGTGATGCGAAGCTTCTGAATCTGGGTACCAGCCTGGGTCTGAGACAGCAGTGAGATAGGCTTGAGGTGCTGTGTTTGATCTGGGAAGTTGGCTTTGTTGACTTTGTTGCTGACTGTTGTAGTTGTGTGGAGGGGCATTGTAATTGTTACCATTGTGGAAAGAGTCATTGGGTGGTGGGGGTGTGGTTAGGTTTTATAATTGGGAATTCTGAAAGTCTTGATTGAACCTGTGGAAATATTTCCACACTGTGTGCCCAATTCTTCTGCAAAGCTGACATTGAGGCCTGTTGCCTTGCCACCATGGTTGTGATCTTCCTCCGCGTATAAACCTACCTCTGCCTCTTCTGTAGTTGTACCCATATCCTCTGCTGTAGTTGCTGTCTTTGCGAAAGTCACGATTGTAGACTCCATGGCCTCCAAAGTTAGTGTGCTCTTCAATTTCTTTTTTGTTTTCTGGTTCTTTGTGCACCATATTTGCTTGTGCTATGATTCCTTCTAGTTTCTTGAATCTTTCATTCGCTTTTTCTTGAGCAAGAAGCTGTTATTCGAATTCACTAACAGATATGTATTCCGATCTTGAGTTCACCATTGTAATGAACGCGCTGTAGTCTTCATCTAAGCCTGCTACGACTGCTTCAAGATACTCTTCTCTTGAGAGAGGTGCTCCAAGTGCCGATAAAGAACTCACCACTTTGTTGATCTTCGTGAGGTACTTCCTGGCGGTTGATCCGAATTTCTTGATTGACTTTAGCTGAGTTTTCAGCATTTTGATCCTTGATTTTGACCTTGCCGCAAAGTATTCTTCTAGAGCTTCCCAGATTTCATGTGCATAGCTGTATTCTACTACCTTGTTGACGAACATTTCATCCATGCACGAGAGCATTGATAAACCACTATTTTATGATATTTCTTGTACTCAATTGAGTGGTTTTTATCAAGTCTTTGCTCACTTATTCATATAAATTGCTTGGTTTTACAATTCCTTCCGTATTCATTGATGTATGTGAAAACATGTTTCTTGGACCTTAAAACTGTTAATTTTAATTATCCTTTATCACCATTCGATGCCGTAATCCGTGTGTTATGTATTTTCAGGCTTTATAAGGCAGGAATGGCTTAGAGGATAGAAAAAACATGCAAAAGTGGAAGGAACGCGTGAAAATAAAGTTTTGACGAAAATGGCAGCGACATGCACGCATGGATGACGTGGACGCGTGCTTATCGGAGAATACGAGCGACGCGCACGCATGGACAACGCGGACGCGTGCCAAGTGCAAAATACCAGCGACGCGTATGCGTGACTGACGCGTACGCGTGACAAGGAAAAAACGGCAAATGACGCGCAAGCGTGACCTACGCGCACGCGTGACAGACGCTACGTGCAGAAAGTTGCAGAAAACGTTCCCAGCGATTTCTGGACTCCTTTTCGGCCCAAATCCAAGCCCATAAACACAGAATAGAGGCTGGAGAATGAGGGAATCAATCAACAAATCAATTCATTCATCAAGGGAAAAGGGGATACATTCATTATTCACAATTTTAGTTTTAGATGTAGTTTTTTTAGAGAGAGAGAGGCTCTCTCTTCTCTCTTAGTTTTTAGGATTTAGAATTTCTCTTAGGTTAGGTTTACTTCTTCTTCATTCCAAGTTCAATGTTCCTTTACTTTGGTTTCTCTTCTATTTTTATTTATTCTATTACTTTGATTTATGAATTCTCATGTTAGATTTGATTTTATATTTAATATAATTTGAGGTATTTTAGATTTATGATTGCTTTCTTTTATTTATGATATAAATAATTTGGATATTTTTCCCTTTGGCTTTGGTTGAGTAATTGGTGACAACTTGAGTTATCAAACTCGGTGCTTATTGAAAATTGAAATTTGCTGATTGATTTGGATTCCTCTAACGCTAGTCTTTCCATAGGAGTTGACTAGGATTTGAGGAATCAAACTAATTAGTCCACTTTACTTTCCTTTATTTAGTAAAGGTTAACTAAGTGGGAGCAATAAATAATTCTCATCACAACTGATAAGGATAATTGGGATGGAATTTTCAGTTCTCATACCTTGCCAATAGTTTTTCTAGTTATTAATTTATTTTCTTGCCATCTAAATTCCTTGTTCAAACCTTTCAAAAAACCCAAAAGATACTTTTCCATAACCAATAATAAATCATACCTCCCTGCAATTCCTTGAGAGACGACCCGAGGTTTAAATACTTCGGTTATAAATTTTACTGGGTTTGCTTTAGGGACAAACAAGTTTTTTGTACGAAAGGATTTTTGTTGGTTTAGAAGCTATACTTTCAACGAGAGCTTATTTGTAAAATTCTAGACCACGCAAAAATCCGTTCGTCAAGTATCCATGCCACTAAGCATTCATCATGTTGCTCCCACACTTCAAATTCGGGTGACAGTTTTCTGATTGCTTGATCTGCTTCTGAATTGTACTTTCTTGGAATTTCTTCTCTGTTGAGGTGATTTTGTAACTTGTTAGCTTTGATGCACGATAGTGCTTGCCTTTTCCACGCTCTGAAATTGTCTTCGTCTTGTTTAATCGTAGTTGAAAAATTTGCGATTGACGTCATTGTTGTGCTCATTGGAGCTTGAGTCGCAGCGAGGGGTGTGGGGTGATCCATGGATCAGAACGTGAGCTCTGATACCATGTGAGGTATCAGAAAGAGAGGTTAAAGTGATAGAGAGAAAGGAAAAGAGAGAGAGAGAGAGAGAGGGGGAGAGAGAGTTGTTACAGAAAGGAATTCTTCATTGAATTGAAAATTGAATTTTACAAGTGATAGAGAATATATTTTATATAGAGGAATTGTGCTACTCCTAACAAACTGTAACTAACTCAGAAACTTCTGGAGACCTGTAACTGACTTGAGAGTGTGTGGTAACTTTCTAACTTGCCGAATATAGTGTATAGCCTACCAATCTCAACTTGCAAGGCCTCAATTTATCTTCCTCCATAGTTGCTTTTGTAGGAACAGGGGAATTAGGTTAATGCACAGCTGCAACATGCAAAGGAGTTGTTAGAGTTAATAGTAGCAGGGAAAAAAAGCTATTCTTTTAACTTTGTATCATCAAGTTCTACAAACACGTAAGGTCAATATTTTTTCTTTGGATAAATGAATAAAACACCTAAAAGTTGAGTAGAAGTCAATAAATCCAACAAAAAGTTATTTGCTGTTAAACAAAGAAGTTAGTCTAGAAGAAAATTATTTTTCATTCTACATTTGTAAGATTTATTTCTTATCTAGCTTAGAATATAAGAGCTTGTTCTCACTATATATAGTAGTATTCAAATTGTAATAGATTTTGAAAGAGAAAAGTCATAAAAATAAAAAAAGAAAGATATACATCTGAACCAAAAATATGTACACAACATAATAACAATGATAATCAAAGAGGAAAAATATTAAGGAAAAAGAGAATTCAATTAGCCTTGATAATGCATACGAAGTTGAATCACACCATCTTGAACAAAACTAAATTAGTATAATAATGGAACAAAAGCATAATTAGTATAGTAGTTACAAACCTGGGTAGTAGTAGACAAAACTAAAGTGAAATGAACATGGAGATATTCGCATATTCGAAATGTTTGCTAATCAAAATAAATTAGTTAAAAACAGTTAAAACTTACTTTATATAATATTTATTAATTATTGCAATAATTAATAAATACTAAATAAAATAATTTTTGACTATTTTTTTGTTTCTCTTAGTATTACCATTCTCATATACCATGTGAGAGAAAATCCAAAAATATTAGAGAAAATGTGGTCAACTAAACATTGTCAATAACTATACTAACGAACAATAATTAGTTTTCACCTTGATTCCTCTCTGTATTTTGCATCAATTTTCTTGCTAGGTGAGTATATGGGCAAGCTTGATGGCTCACATGCATTAGGTTTGGTTTTCACAAAAGATGTGCAATACCAAAGTTGCTACATATCCATGAAGTTATGGTAAAAAAATAATAATAATAATAAAGCATCTAACCATCAAGTAACTTGTATAAAAAAAAAGAAATGGTCTTTAGGGTAAAAAGGAACATTTATAACTTCGTGAAGTGTGAAATCTTCCCGTTCCTTGTTGGTAATATTTCTTTGCACTTGTAAAAGTAAGTTTAAAATTTTAAAGAGATCTTATCAGACAAACTCAAACTATCCATAAAAAGAGAAACACCATTCCATTTAGTAACCAATGAAAGTTTAGCATTATCCTCGGTGTTCTAAAATATTTAATCTAGGTTTGGATTAATGCAAGCTCTATATACATTGAAAGTAGCACAAATTGATTTCGTGGCAATTAATTTGAACAAAAAAAATTTTAAAGACAATATTCATCCATTATAATTTATTTGCAAAATTTAACAGAAAATATTCCAATTTGAATTCTATATTATGTGTAAATCACTTAAAAAAAATAAACTTTATCTGTTGTTGAAACAAATTAAACAAACAACCAGATATCCAATTTAAGCCTTGAATTTAGGAAGAAAAAGACTTTGGGCTTAATGAACAGCTTAATGAAAATGAGTCCTAACACAAGCCAAACGTCAGTTTAGAATTTTTACAAAAAAAATTGCGTTGCAAGTATAGTTTCAAACCAACAAATGACCCGAATCAAAATTTAGTTTGTTTGTCATGAATGCAAACAAAAAAAATTGAGAGTATTTAGATCTTGGGTCATCTCTCAAAGAAATTGCAATGAGGTGTGCCTATTATCGGTCGTGAATAAGGGGGTTTGCAGATAAACAGACAAGAAATTAAATGACAAGAAAGTAAAGCTAACAACTAAAGGAAGATAAATGCTAAAAGACGCGCTCGACAAGGATTGATAATCAAAGTTTTCTAACTAAGTCATTGACCACAAACATGGCAATGACCTAGAGTTAATGCCATTTTGTCATCTCCAACATCGAGAGAAAGTCAAATAGGCATAGTCAGTCTTAATCCATAGGTCTTACTCATCAATGGAAACAAGAACAACTAACAACCCTAAATCACCAATCAATATTGGATATCAATGACTCTTGTGTCACTAACCACGACATGACAATTACAAGAGCAAACTCAATTAGTCAATCTCTAATAGTGAGATAAGTCAACCAGGCATAATCAATCTCAATTTATAGGTTTTACTCATTAATAAAAATGAGATTAATTAAAATCTCTAAATTTTCAATTAATTCGGACATTAGTGACTCAATGATACGGAATTTATTATTCAATATTCCACAGAACTACCAGCAAGTGCACCGAGTCGCATCAAGTAATAAACTCACGGTGAGTGAGTGTCGATCCCACGAGGATTAACGGATTAAGAAAATAATAGTTAATTGATTATCTAGCTAGATAATTCATATTTGGATGATGAGCAAGTAAACGAAAGCTAGAATCTAAATGACTTGTAAAGAATGAAAAATAAAGCAATAAAAGACAAGAAAGTAAATGACTAGAAAGTAAATAACAGAAATTAAGAATGGAAAGAACATTGGGATCAAGAGATATTGCATTCTCAGGATCAATAACTCTCGTCTCCACTTCAATCATGTAATTATTGATCTCTTGGCAAATCATAAGTAATTGAATTCTAATTCCTTGACAATCTAATTTCTCTTGAGTACTTGATCAATTGCCAATTCCTTGATTAATTGTTCATGAAAAGAGATTAAGAACTCTCTTATTTAGAGCCACACAATTTCATGAATCCAAATATGGGTTGATTATATGTCATGTATCAATTCCATATCCAAATTCACAATAATTGAGAGAAAGATCTTCAAGATCAAATCCTATGATCCCTTTTTCAAGTTCTCAAAAAATTCAAATTAGATTCAAATTCTTTTCCAAGATATTTGAATCCTTGATATGAAGAACGAAGATTCTTTCTAAAGAAGCAATTGAAAGAGGATCCCTTTTTCAAGTTCTCAAAAAATTCAAATTAGATTCAAATTCTTTTCCAAGATATTTGAATCCTTGATATGAAGAACGAAGATTCTTTCTAAAGAAGCAATTGAAAGATGCATTGAGGATGAAGAAGAAATTATATTAATCCATCGAAATATAATTGAGCTATTTTTCCCAATTAAGAGAATAAGAAACTCATAACTAAAGAATTACAAAATGGGTATCAAAGAAAATAGAAGAGAGGGAGAAAATGAGAAAGAGGAGAGAGTTTGAAGTTTCCCCTCCAAAGTGTGTTGTTCAGCCTAAAGGTGCAAGTCCTATTTATAAGCTATCATAAATTACAAATTCAAATGAAATTCAAATTACAATCAAATGAAAATTTCCTAACTAGTTCTAGATGATTCTTGTGGCCTTGATTGATTGTCAATTGTGGGCTTTGCTTGCATGAAGTTAGAGGGGATTTTAGAGGTGTGACAATTGGACTAAATGAAGGCTCCAGGGTTGATTTATGAAGCTGGCGTTATTTGGAAGCAACGCTTCCTTGCTTTGGTGACACTAATGCTTTAAAAAGTGTGCCAAAATGAAGCTCCAGGACTGAGGGCTTGTCATAGGCATTATTGAGGATAACGCTTCACAAAATTGACGTAACGCTTCAAAAATGATGAAAGTTGAGCTCCCAGGATCCATGGAGTTTGTGGCACTAATGCTTTTACAAATGGTGTGTTTAATGCTTCAGAACTTTGAGATGCGAACTTAGTTTCATGCGTACGCATGAGGTACCGCTTTGTTCTTTTGGCGTTACTAACGCCACTTTGAGTGCCACATTGATCCTTCCATGGGTTGAGGGTTCCAAAAGCATGACCTAATGTTTCAAAGTATGTCCTATGGCTTTAAAGTGTGTCCTAAGCTTCCTCCTTTGTTCTCTTGATTCTTGTTTTGTCTCTTTTCATAACATTTTCCTACAAAAATTATGATTCCAAAGAAATCAAATTAAAGTACTAAAACATTTCATGATTGAGTATTATGCTTTGACTTCTTATATGGAAAAGCATAGAAAAATACATCATGATGCACATGCATCACAACACTAAACTTGAACTTTCCTTGTCCTCAAGAAAATAAAGAATCATGCAATCAACATTAACAATTAAGGGTGTGAATATTAGCGATTCTTAGTGTTTATGATTGGCCGTTTCACTTAAGCATGCATCACTCACAAAAGAACTCCAAGTGCTTAAGGTTTTCATCTTAATTACTTTATGAGATCATTTCCCTTATTCTCAACCTTGAAGCAAGCTTTTTGTCTTTTTCTTTTCTTTCTTAGCTTAGCTTCTTGGGTGCTTTGCACCATTTATTTCTAGCTTCGACTCTAAATACTTTGTTTTCAAGTATTACCACTTGATATATATGCACCACAAGCATGTAACTAGAGGACTCTTTGAGCCTTTTCTTTGTTTGTTTCTTTCTTGCTAGTCATTAATGCTCAAAGTCTTGAGTTTTGAGGGAGTGTTTTGTTCTTGAGCCTAGCCTTGACTCTAAATGTTTTGTTTTCAAGTTTTATACTTGATACATAAACACCACAAGTACTTGACTAATGATTTGTCATCGGTACTCAGAGCCTTCAGCTTTCTCACTCTTCCCTTTAATAATAAATTAATGACTTTTGCTTCTTCAAAGTTATCAAAATTTGCAATCATTTCATAAAGCTCTCTAGATGAAAACTTCAAACAAATAGATTCAATTGTGTTGAGCTAAATAGTTATTTTAGCCTTCCAAAACTCATATGCTCATGCTAGGTTCTTCTTTAATTAACACCTACTTGTTTTCATTTATGTTCATGATTCTTACTTGCTTTGACTCGACAAGTTTCAATATAGTGATGTAACAAAAACATGATACAACTCATAATTATGCTTATCTAAGAAGGAATAGCACACATGCATATAATAGAAATAGAAGACAATCATGCATGAAATTGAAAGTACATAAAATAAATAAGAGAAAAAAGAACTTAACCACCTTAGATCCTTATTATCATTGTTGTTGTCATTTTCCTCATATTCTCTCCCTCCAACATCAAACTTATAATGATTGATTGTCCTCAAGCAACAAGTGAGAACACATGCATATAACAGAAATAGAAGACAATCATGCATTGAATTAAAAGTATAGAAAATAAATAAGAGAAAAAAGAACTTAACCACCTTAGATCCTCATTATTATTGTTGTTGTCATTTTCCTCATATTCTCTCCCTCCAACATCAAACTTATAATGATTGCTTGTCCTCAAACAACAAGTGAGAACAGTGGTGATGGGATTGTGAATTAATCATGAATGTCTTCAAATAGTGATGTACGTAATGCATGTATTTAAGCAAACAAAATTAAAGACAATAATAAAGGCAATAAAAGAAACAGAGACAATGTGATTGCATTGAGAGTGGGTTGTGCATGTACATTGCATGAAAGGTAAGCGGTAACACCAAACTTAGTGTGACACTTTCATTTTAAAATGATGCAAGTACCCAGTGAAGATTGAAAATCAAATTGTTGCATGGCAACACTGATAAATCCACATTTCATGGTATTTATTTGCTCTAATTGGGTGGATTTTATCAATGTTCTCTACGTTTATTCAATAAAATAGCATAGTTTTGTAAATTCTTCCTAATTTGTGCTTAAGAATGAAAACATGCTTTTTAGGCCCTAAAATTGCTAAATTTTATTCACTCTAATTCTATTTGATGCCTTGATGTATTTGTTGAGTGATTTCAAGTTTTGAAGGCAAATATTGTATTGAAGAAATGAAGAAAAAAAGCATGTAAAAGAGGAGAATTCATGAAAAAATGAAGTCTTGGAAATCTGCCATGCGAGGTGTACGCGTGACCAGAGTTTGTCAAGTGACGCGTACGCGTGACCCATGCGTACGTGTGACAAGTAGCACGTGACCTCATTAAATGCAATATGCTGGGGGCGAATTCTGTGCCTTCAAAATCCAATCCAACTCATTTCTAAAGCTATTTCAAACAGAATTCAAGAGGAAACAAGGGGGGAGCAATTAGGTTTAGCTTAGTATCATATTGTAGGTCATTTTCTAGAGAGAGAAGCTCCCCCTTCTCTCTAGAAATTAGAGCTTCTTAGTTTAATTTCTTTTTAATTTCTCTCTTTAATTCTTTTTTTTATTGTAGTTTTATTTCTTTTCCATGATCTATTGTCTTAATTCTCTTAGTTCTTCTTAATAATTTCTCTTTTATGTCACTTTTTATTTTATGAACACTTTTGTTAATTTTAATTTTTATTGAATGCAATTTAATATTTTTATGTTATTGATGTTTGATTAAGTTGTTATTATTAATTCCTTACATTTGGTAGTTTTAGAATTTATTTTTATTGTAATTTAATATGCTTTTATTTTCATGCACACCAAGTGTTTGATAAAATGATTGGCTTAGTTTTTAGTATAGTTTTCCACACTCTTGGCTTGGAATTGAGAACTTAGGTGACCTTGAGTCATTGATGTCCATTCTTGATTGATATATTAGGGTAGTTAGTTAATTTGATTTGATTTCCACTAACGCGGTCTTTCACTAAGCTAATTAGTGAGTTGGCTAGGACTTGTGAATTGAGATCAATTATACCTATTTGACTTATCCTTGATATTAGGGTTGACTAAGTAGGATTAACTCTTCATAATCATCATATGTTTGTGGTCAATGGCTAGGATAGGTAACCTTAACTCTCACTCCTTGCCAAGAGGTTTTAGCATTTAAATTTTCCTTTCTTTTGATTGATTGCCTTGAGTTTAGTTTCTTTTTATATTTATTTATTGTTCACTTATTTAATTTTTTGTTATTTACATTTCTTGCCTCTTGCCATCAAAACCCTAATCCCTCAGCCAATAATTGAGCACTTCATTGCAATTCCTAGGGAGAACGACCTGGGAATTCAAACTCCTGGTTTATACTTGTTTTGAATTGTGACAATTCTTATTTTAAACTTTGATGTTGGGATTTCATTACTGGTTTGAACTATGCTATCAACAAAGAAGTTCTCTTTTCTAGAGTAAAATTCTAAACCGGCACAAATCTCACTCATCAAACACCAAACTTATTTTATGCAATCACATGCTAAATTATTTGAAAGTAAATCTAACTAAAAAATTGGTACCAACAGTCGGGTTGTCTCCCAATAAATTCTCTTTGAATGTCATTAGCTTGAATTTTGGTTCTTGAATTTCTTCCTCTTCTTCCAGTTGGTTAAGAGGAATAACTTCAATGAAGGAGAGGAGAAATTTGATGGCCCTAGATTTGATTTCCACCTAACAAGCTTTCTTTTATTGTTATTAACTTGATTCAACTTGCTTGTTGGAGTAGGGGTTGGATTGCTTTTTGTTGACCTTCTCTTTTTAATGGATATTGTCTTTTATTTATTGGTCACAATCCCTCTTTCAGTGCTTTCCATGATTGCCTTCACTTCTTCCTTTTCAAGGTATAAGTGTTGTGTAATTATTGAAAGATATCTTTCATCAAGAACTTCTTGGACTGATGGTTCAATCAAATCACCTTCCATGCAACTCTCTGCTTAATTGGAGTATGGACTCTCTTGGTTGATTTTCTCCCTTTATTTGGTAGGATCTTGCATTTTTTTGGACGGACTTTGCATGTTCTTTTACCACTTCATGTAGCCTCTGAGGATATGAAATTCTAGACTTGTATGCCTCCACAATCTCCTTCTTCATTGGGAATTTACTTGGTGCAAGAGCCTCTTTGTCTTGCTCTTGCACTTCTAACTCCTCCTTTGTAGCCTCAGTTTAATCTTCAATCTTCTTGCTAAGCACTACTCCACTTATGATCTTGTATTCTTCCCTTGGGTTGAAAATTGCATTGCTAGGGAGAATATTGGTTTGTCTCTCAGCAAGATGTTTGGCCATTTATCTCGTTTTCCTTTCATGGTTCCTTATGGTTGCCTCTTGATTTTTCATGTTGGCTCTAGTGTCCTCCATAAATTGTTCCATTGCAATTTTCAGAGAGGACTTTGAAGAACTTTGTGAGGGTATAGGTGTTGTATTGAAGTTGTTCTAGGAGGTATGAAAGGAGTTTTGTGGGTATTGAAATGAGTTTTGTGGATTTTAAAATGGATTTTGTGGGATTTGAAATGAGGTTTATATATAGTAGGATGGATTTTGTGGGTAGTGAAATGAATTTCATGAATTTCGAAAAGAATTTTGTGCTGAGACATACTCAAGTGGTGAAGAATTTTGATATGAACAATCAGGAGGTGAGGGTGGAAAGTCTTGCCTAACTGCAGCAAAAGATTGCTCTAGTTCATTCATGGCACATTCAAAACATGATGACTCTTGATGAGTGGGATATGAAATATTGAAATCTCTTTGGTAATGATCTTTCCAGTTACCATTTGGATAGTTGCTCCATTCATGAAAGCATGAATCATGTTGTGGCCTTGGAAAGTATCCCATGTGGTTTGATTGCTCAAACCCATCATTCCTTGTTCTTGATACTCCAATCACTATTAGCATAGTAGCTTGAATCATTTTGTGGGGGTGGAAAATATCCCATGTACTTTGCTTGACCAAAGGATGATGTAAACTCCATTCTTCCTTGATTACTCTATGACAAATACAATCACCAAGAGAAATTGAAATTTTTATGTCACAAGTAAGGATTTCTTAGTGAGACAATAACACCAAATAGTTAAGTAACAAAAAGAAAAAAATAATTAAAAGAAAATAAATGACTAAAAAAAAAAAGAAAAAGTGTCTAATCTAGGTAACCGATCAACCAATGGTTTGTTAATCACAATTAATCCTTGGCAATGGCACCAAAAACTTGATACAGAATTTATAATTCAATATTTCGCAAAACTACCGGCAAGTGCACCGGGTCGAATTAGAGGATATTTCCTTTGTCAGAGAAAATTTTTTGGGAAAAAGATCAAACTAGGGGACAATGAATCAGAGGCCTAAGGACTTTTTAAAGAAAATTATTAGAGAAAAGAAGGAGAATAAATATAAAATCAAAAAAACGCAACAAGAAAGAGCTGGCCCAAATAGAGGTAGGAACAATAATCAGTCCAATAATTCATCCAGTCCAACATATACAGTAGAGAGTCCTATGCACCAAGAAGCCATGGAGAAAGGGAAAATGTTTATAAGAAAGAAGTAGGGCCTAAAGGAGAACAAGATTGATAAAGAGGACAGTAACTAGATCAAGAAATACAAAGAGGCCCAAGAGAAGATGGATTAGGAAATAAACAAAATGATGAATGATGAGCAGATAATTTATACGCTTTTTGGCATTGTTTTTAGTATGTTTTTAGTATGTTTTAGTTAGTTTTTATTATATTTTTATTAGTTTTTATTTAAAATTCACTTTTCTGGACTTTACTATGAGTTTGTGTATTTTTCTATGATTTCAGATATTTTCTGGCTGAAATTGAGGGACCTGAGCAAAAATCTGATTCAGAGGCTGAAAAAGGACTGCAGATGCTGTTGGATTCTAACCTCCCTACATTCGAAGTGGATTTTCTGGAGCTACAGAAGCTCAATTGGCATGATCTCAATTGCGTTGGAAAGTAGACATCCTGGGCTTTCCAGCAATATATAATAGTTCATACTTTGCCTGAGATTTGATGGCCCAAACAGGCGTTCCAAATTAGCTCAAGAATTCTCGGCGTTTAACGCCAGAACTGGCACAGAAGTGGGAGTTAAACGCCCAAACTAGCACAAAAGCTGGCGTTTAACTCCAAGAAAAGTCTCTACACATAGAAGCTTCAATTCTCAGCCCAAGCACACACCAAGTGGGCCCAGAAGTGGATTTTTATGTCATTTACTCATTTCTGTAAACCCTAAGCTACTAGTTCTCTATAAATAAGACCTTTTGCTATTGTATTTTCATCTTGGTTCTTCTGGTTCCCTCTCTGGGGCCGAAGCCAATGATCACCATTATCACTTATGTATTTTCAATGGTGGAGTTTCTACACACCATAGATTAAGGTGTGGAGCTCTGCTGTACATCGAGTATTAATGCAATTACTACTATTTTCCATTCAATTCAGCTTATTCTTGTTCTAAGATATTCATTCGCACCCAAGAACATGATGAATGTGATGATTATGTGACGCTCATCATCATTCTTACTTATGAACGCGTGCCTGACAATCACCCCCGTTCTACATGCAAACAAGGCTTGAATGTATATCTCTTGGATTCCTTAATCAGAATCTTCGTGGTATAAGCTAGAATCCA
>NC_029772.3:51325646-51327660 GCF_000817695.3 Arachis duranensis | reverse complement strand
GATTGAGAACCGATAGATGAATAGCCGTGTTGTGACAGAGCGCGTTGAACATTTTCACTGAGAGAACGGGACTGTAGCCACTGACAACAGTGATGCCCAACATACAGCTTGCCATGGAAAGGAGTAAGAAGGATTGGATGAAGACAGTAGGAAAGCAGAGAGACGGACGGGACAAAGCATCTCCATACGCTTATCTGAAATTCTCACCAATTAATTACATAAGTATCTCTATCTTTATTTTATGCTTTATTCATAAATCATCCATAACCATTTGAATCTGCCTGACTGAGATTTACAAGATGTCCATAGCTTGCTTCATACCAACAATCTCCGTGGGATCGACCCTTACTCACGTAAGGTTTATTACTTGGACGACCCAGTGCACTTGCTGGTTAGTTGTGCGAAGTTGTGATAAAGAGTTGAGATTGCAATTGAGCGTACCATGTTGGTGGCGCCATTGATGATCACAATTTCGTGCACCAAGTTTTTGGTGCCGTTGCCGGGGATTGTTTGAGTTTAGACAACTGACAGTTCATCTTGTTGCTTAGATTAGGTAATTTTATTTTATTTTGTTCTTCAAAGTTCTTAAGAATGAATTCTATAGTTTCAGATGATGTTTTCATCATCACCAAAGCTGATTGATTTTCATCAATTTAGCTCTTGAATGTAATGTCTTGCTGAAGCTTGGCTAGCCATGTCCAATCTTTTTAGACTATAGCTTTAGACTAACATTGCATGATTCCTGGAATTCTCATAAGAATTTTGAATCCTTTATTTTTCTTTTTCCACATAATTTTCGAAAAATAAAAAAAATTTAAAATCATAAAAAACCAAAAATATTTTATGTTTCTTGTTTGAGTCTAGTGTCTAATTTTAAGTTTGGTGTCCATTACATGTTTTTAGTCTTCTAATTTTCGAAAATTACATGCATTATGTTCTTCATTGATCTTCAAGTTGTTCTTGATGATTTCCTTGCTCTAATCTTTAAATTCTCTTGTCTTGAGTGTTTTGTTGTTTCTCATATGCATTCTCAATTTGTTAGTGTCAATAGTATACAAATTTCTAAGTTTGGGGTCTTGCATGCATTGTTTATTTGATTTTAGTTGCATTTTGATTATTCTTCATCATTAAAAAAATTCAAAAAAAAATTTTTATTTGTGTCTTTTCAAGTCAATAATACAGAGAATTGAGGATTCAGAACATGCAGCTGAGGAATTACACAGAAAAAGTTGGGCATTCAAAACGCCCAGTGAGGAAGGAAAACTGGCGTTTAAACGCTAGCCAGGGCGTTTAACGCCCAAAAAGGTAGAGTTTTGGGCGTTTAACGCCAGGATGGTACAAGAGGGAAGATTTTATTTTTAATTCAAATTTTTTTCAAGTTTTCATAATTTTTCAAAAAATCAAATCTTTTTCAAATCATATCTTTTCAATCATATATTTTCAAAATCAATTTCTTTCCATTTTTCAAAAATACTTGCTAACAAGTAATGATTTGATTCAACATTTCAAGTATGTTGCCTTTTCTGTTGAGAAAGGTTTAATGTCTGAATCATATCTTTTAAATTTCTTGTTAGCCAAGTCATTAATTTTAAAAATCAAATCTTTTTAAATTGTTTTTCAATCATATCTTTTTAATCACATCTTTTTCAAAATAGTTTTCAATCATATCTTTTTTATTTCTAATTTCAAAATATTTTTCAAAAATTACTTTATTTCTTTCCCAACTTTAATTTTCGAAAAATTATTCTTCAATTTTTCAAAATTTCTTCAAAATCTTTTAATTTATTTTCGAAAATTCTTCCCCTCTTCTCACATCCTTCTATTTAAGGACTAACACTCCTCCACTATCGACAATTCAAACTCTATCTCTCTTGATAAGTTCGAATTCTTCTTCTTCTACCTCCTCCTTCTATTCTTCTTTTCCTTTGACATTTCAAGGAATCTCTATACTGTGACATAGATGATTCCATATTTTCTTGTTCTCTTCTCTTTCATATGAGCAGGAGCAAAGACA
>NC_029772.3:51312247-51325078 GCF_000817695.3 Arachis duranensis | reverse complement strand
ATCAGAACAAAATATTGACTCAGCAAGTCAATATGATTTCTCAAAGTCTGTCTGGATTGCAAGCTGCACCAGGCAGTACTAAGGACGCTTCATCTGAAGAAGAAGCTTATGATCATGAGAACCCATCAATGGAAGAGGTGAATTACATGGGAGAACCCTATGGAAACACCTATAATCCTTCATGGAGAAATCATCCAAATCTCTCATGAAAGGATCAACAGAGACCTCAACAAGGTTTCAACAACAATAATGGTGGAAGGAACAGGTTTAGCAATGGCAAGCCTTTTCAATCATCTTCTCAGCAACAGACAGAGAATTCTAAGCAGAGCTACTCTGACTTAGCAAACATGGTCTCTGATCTAATCAAAACCACTCAAAGTTTCATGACTGAAACAAGGTCCTCCATTAGAAACTTGGAGGCACAAGTGGGTCAGCTGAGTAAGAAAGTTACTGAACTCCCTCCTAGTACTCTTCCAAGCAATACAGAAGAGAATCCAAAAGGAGAGTGTAAGACCATCAACATGGCCGAATTTGGAGAGGAGAAAGAGGCAGTGATCGCCACTGAGGAAGACCTCAATGGACGTCCACTGGCCTCCAATGAGTTCCCTAATGAGGAACCATGGGAATCTGAGGCTCACACTGAGACCATAGAGATTCTATTGGATTTACTTCTGCCATTCATGAGCTCTGATTAGTATTCTTCCTCTGAAGAGGATGAAGATGTCACTGAAGAGCAAGTTGCTAAGTACCTTGGAGTAATCATGAAGCTAAATGACAAGTTATTTGGTAATGAGACTTGGGAGGACGAACCCCCTTTGCTCACCAAAGAACTGGATGGCTTGACTAGGCAGAGATTACCTCAAAAGAGACAGGACCCTGGAAAGTTCTCAATACCTTGTACATTAGACACCATGACCTTCGAGAAGGCTCTGTGTGACCTAGGGTCAAGCATAAACCTCATGCCTCTCTCTGTAATTGAGAAGCTAGGGATCTTTGAGGTACAAGCTGCAAGAATCTCACTAGAGATGGTAGACAATTCAAGAAAATAAGCTTATGGACTTGTAGAGGATTTTCTGGTAAAGGTTGAAGACCATTACATCCCTGCTGATTTCATAGTCCTAGAGACTGGAAAGTGCATGGATGAATCCATCATCCTTGGCAGACCCTTCCTAGCCACAGCAAAGGCTGTGATTGATGTTGACAGAGGAGAATTGATCATTCAAGTGAATGAAGAATCCTTTGTGTTTAAGGCTCAAGGATATCCCTCTTTAACCATGGAGAGGAAGCATGAAGAGCTTCTCTCAAAAGAGAGTCAAACAGAGCCCCCACAGTCAAACTCTAAGTTTGGTGTTGGGAGGCCACAACCAAATTCTAAGTTTGGTGTTGAACCCCCACATTCAAACTCTAAGTTTGGTGTTGGGAGGTTCCAACATTACTCTGAACATCTGTGAGGCTCCATGAGGGCCCACTGTCAAGCTACTGACATTAAAGAAGCGCTTGTTTGGAGGCAACCCAATGTTATATTTATCTATTTTTCATTGTTATTTTATGTTTTCTATAGGTTCATGATCATGTGAAGTCACAAAAACAATTGAAAAAGCAAAAAAAGAAAGAAAAACAGCACACCCTGGAGGAAAAGCTTGCTGCCGTTTAAATGCCAGTAAGGGCAGCAAATGGGCGTTTAACGCCCAGTCTGGCACCATTCTGGGCGTTTAACACCACAAAGGGGCACCAGACTGGCGTTTAACGCCAGAAAGAGGCACCAAACTGGCATTTAACGCCAGAAAAGGGCAGCAGCCCGGCGTTTAATGCCAGGATTGGCAGAAAGGGCATTTTACACGTCACTTGGTGTAGGGATGAGCTATCCTTGACACCTCAGGATCTGTAGACCCCACGAAATCCCCACCTACCCCACCACTCTCTCTCTTCTTCACCCATTCACCAATCACCTCAATACCTCTTCCCCAAAAATCCCTCACCTATCAAATCCCACCATTCTCTCCACCACTCACATCCATCCTTCATAAAACCCCACCTACCTCACCATTCGAATTCAAACCACTTTCCCTCCCAAACCCACCCATAATGCTCGAACCATACCCCCCTCTCCACCCCTATATAAACCCATCTTCACCCCTTCATTTTCACACAACCTAAACACTACTTCTCCCCCTTGGCTGAAACACAAAGCACCCCTCCATCTCCTCTATTTCCTCTTCTTCTACTATTTTCTTTCCTCTTTTGCTCGAGGACGAGCAAACCTTCTAAGTTTGGTGTGGTAAAAGCGTTGCTTTTTGTTTTTCCATAACCTTTATGGCACTTAAGGCCGGAGAAACCTCTAGAAAGAGGAAAGGGAAGGCAAAAGCTTCCACCTCCGAGTCATGGGAGATGGAAAGATTCATCTCAAGGGTGCATCAAGACCACTTCTATGAAGTTGTGGCCATGAAGAAGGTGATCCCCGAGGTCCCTTTCAAACTCAAAAAAAGTGAATATCCGGAGATCCGACATGAGATCCAAAGAAGAGGTTGGGAAGTTCTTAGCAACCCCATTCAACAAGTCAGAATATTAATGGTTCAAGAGTTCTATGCCAATGCATGGATCACCAAGAACCATGATCAAAGTGTGAACCCGGACCCAAAGAATTGGCTTACAATGGTTCAGGGGAAATGCTTAGATTTTAATTCGGAAAATGTAAGGTTGGCATTCAACTTGCCCATGATGCAAGGAGATGAACACCCTTACACTAGAAGGGTCAACTTTGACATGGACATGAGGAAATTCCTCATCATGAAATCCTTGAGATGCCTCAAGGGATGCACTTTCCTCCACAAAACTATTGGGAGCAACTGAACACCTCCCTAGGAGAATTGAGTTCCAACATGGGACAACTATGGGTGGAGCACCAAGAACATTCCATCCTCCTCCATGAAATTAGAGAAGATCAAAGAATCATGAGAGAGGAGCAACAAAGGCAAGGAAGAGACATTGAGGAGCTCAAGCACTGCATAAGATCTTCAAGAGGAAGAACAAGCCGCCATCACTAAGGTGGACCCATTCTTTAATCTCCTTGTTCTTTATTTTTTTGTTTTTCAAAAATTATGCTTTATGTTTTATTTATGTTTGTGTCTTATGATCATTAGTGTCTTAGTGTCTATGCCTTAAAGTTATGAATGTCCTATGAGTCCATCACCTTTCTTAAATGAAAAATGTTCTTAATTGAAAAAGAGAAGAATTGCATGAATTTTGAATTTTATAACAGATTAATTATTTTGATGTGGTGGCAATACTTTTGATTTCTGAATGTATGCTTGAACAGTGCATATGTCTTTTGAATTTGTTGTTTATGAATGTTAAAATTGTTGGCTCTTGAAAGAATGATGAAAAAGGAGACATGTTACTGAGGATCTGAAAAATCATAAAAATGATTCTTGAAGCAAGAAAAAGTAGTGAATTCAAAAAATAAAATAAGAGAGCAAGCAGAAAAAGCCAATAGCCCTTTAAACCAAAAGGCAAGGAGAATAAAAAGGATCCAAGGCTTTGAGCATCAGTGGATAGGAGGGCCTACAGGAATAACATCATGGCCTAAGCGGCTAAACCAAGCTGTCCCTAACCATGTGCTTGTGGCGTGAAGGTGTCAAGTGAAAACTTGAGACTGAGCGGTTAAAGTCGTGATCCAAAGCAAAAAGAATGTACTTAAGAACCCTGGACACCTCTAATTGGGGACTCTAGCAAAGCTGAGTCACAATCTGAAAAGGTTCACCCAGTTATGTGTCTGTGGCATGGATGTATCCGGTAGTAATACTGGAAAACAGAGTGCTTTGGGCCACGGCCAAGACTCATAAAGTAGCTGTGTTCAAGAATCATCATACTTAACTAGGAAAATCAATAACACTATCCGGATTCTGAGTTCCTATAGAAGCCAATCATTCTGAACTTCAAAGGATAAAGTGAGATGCCAAAACTATTCAGAGGCAAAAAAAAAGCCCCGCTCATCTAATTAATACTGATCTTCATAGATATTTTTGGAATTCATTGTATATTCTCTTCTTTTTATCCTATTTGATTTTCAGTTGCTTGGGGACAAGCAACAATTTAAGTTTGGTGTTGTGATGAGCGGATAATTTATACGCTTTTTGGCATTGTTTTTAGTATGTTTTTAGTATGTTTTAGTTAGTTTTTATTATATTTTTATTAGTTTTATTTAAAATTTACTTTTCTGGACTTTACTATGAGTTTTTGTGTTTTTCTGTGATTTCAGGTATTTTCTGGCTGAAATTGAGGAACCTGAGCAAAAATCTGATTCAGAGGCTGAAAAAGGACTGCAGATGCTGTTGGATTCTGACCTCCCTGCATTCTAAGTGAATTTTCTGGAGCTACAGAAGCCCAATTGGCGTGCTCTCAATTGCGTTGGAAAGTAGACATCCTGAGATTTCCAGTAATATATAATAGTCCATACTTTTCCCGAGATTTGATGGCCCAAACAGGCGTTCTAAATCAGCTCAAGAATTCTCGGCGTTTAACGCCGGAACTGGCACAGAAGTGGGAGTTAAACGCCCAAACTGGCACAAAAGCTGGCGTTTAACTCCAAGAAAAGTCTCTACACATAGATTAAGGTGGGGCCGAAGCCAATGATCACCATTATCACTTATGTATTTTCAACGGTGGAGTTTCTACACACTATAGATTAAGGTGTGGAGCTCTGCTGTACCTCGAGTATTAATGCAATTACTACTATTTTCCATTCAATTCAGCTTATTCTTGTTCTATGATATTCATTCGCACCCAAGAACATGATGAATGTGATGATTATGTGACGCTCATCATCATTCTCACTTATGAACGCGTGCCTGATAATCACCCCCGTTCTACATGCAAACAAGGCTTGAATGTATATCTCTTGGATTCTTTAATCAGAATCTTCGTGGTATAAGCTAGAATCCATTGGCGGCCATTCTTGAGAATCCGGAAGGTCTAAACCTTGTCTGTGGTATTCTGAGTAAGATTCAGGGATTGAATGACTGTGACGAGCTTCAAACTCGCGATTGTGGGGCGTTAGTGACAGACGCAAAAGAATCACTGGATTCTATTCTGACATGATCGAGAACCGACAGATGAATAGCCGTGCTGTGTCAGAGCGCGTTGAACATTTTCACTGAGAGGACGGGACTGTAGCCACTGACAACCATGATGCCTAACATACAGCTTGCCATGGAAAGGAGTAAGAAGGATTGGATGAAGACAGTAGGAAAGCAGAGAGACGGAAGGGACAAAGCATCTCCATACGCTTATCTGAAATTCTCACCAATGAATTACATAAGTATCTCTATCTTTATTTTATGTTTTATTTATCTTTTAATCATTAATCCTCCATAACCATTTGAATCCGCCTGACTGAGATTTACAAGATGACCATAGCTTGCTTCATACCAACAATCTCCGTGGGATCGACCCTTACTCGCGTAAGGTTTATTACTTGGACGACCCAGTGCACTTGCTGGTTAGTTGTGCGAAGTTGTGATAAAGAGTTGAGATTGCAATTGAGCGTACCATGTTGATGGTGCCATTGAGGATCACAATTTCGTGCACCAATGAACATAAAAGAATTGTTAAAGGAAAAATTCAGCAACATGGTACCAAGCTGGGAGAGTAGCAAAATGGTCAAGACTAGTGGAAAAAACATATAGAATAATGAACAAAGCAAAGAAAAGAATGCATTGTGTAATGAGGCGCAAAGAGAAAAAGAAAAACAAGTGTATACGACTGAAAGCGGAGCTTACTATTTTGTTGAATTGACAAGTGAAGATGAGGAACAAAAGGAGTCAAGTGTTTAAAAAAAAGCTTAGTGTAAAAATCGAAAAATCGAATCAAATCAATGGATATGACCAAGAGTTTAGGACATCTTATTTTTTTCTTAATTAGTATAAAAACCGAAAAATCGAATCAAATCAATAAAATCAAACAGGACATTTTAATTGGTTTGGTTTGGTTTGGTTAGCCTCACCAAAAAAGCCGAATTAAACCAAATTGAATGTTTTACAAATAATTTGTTCAGATGACTTTTTTTTTTTCAAAATACTGAACTAAACCGCAAACCAAACACCCCTAATATCAAATATCTGCTAGAAGTATTATGTTTAGTTTCTTATAGTTATGTGATGTTTTTAAATATCAAGAGTACAATTTTGAAAAATATAGGAAAGTCTTGAAAGGATACAAGGAGCAGGTTGTATCAGTATTATGACTCAACAAAGACATTTGAACAAAATTTTGTGTTCACTTTTTGAAGTATATCTTCATCTACATATTCTTTATTTAGGTGAAATATGGTGATGATATAAACTATATTGTTACCGTAGTAACTACAAGGGAGGAAAGTTATGGAACTTGGTGTAAAAACGAAGTGATTGCCCCTATATCCATAAAGAAGCTCGGGCCATTGGTGTAAATACTACGTTGAGATTGTTCATTTTGTTTTCCGTTGGTTTTAGTTACAAAATTGTGTTCAAAGTCTATTCAATTATGATTTAGCCCATAATTACTTATGTTTGCTTATTTATGTCTATAGGAAAGAATTGTGAAAATTGAGCAACATGATGAATTCTCTAGAGTGTTATCTCAAAATGATTTACTTGCTCAAGCTCTCAAAAAAGAGTACTCTGAAAGAGTGCATGGTGTGAATTTTGGGCTGACTCCTAGTCAACTCTTTGGTCCAAATTCACATTAGTCGGGCGATGGAGTCCAAATAGAGGAGATCCAAAGGGTGCTGCTTGAACTACAGGCAGAGGTAGTGGCAAAGAAATTGAAAGTGGAGGATGAGGTAGTCAACAGTAGAGAAGATAAATAGGCAAGCAATAGAGAGTGTTTTGAGATAGCTAATTCAATGGCAAGCTGAGGAGCTGCTACCAGTTATCGCTGCAAGGATGTATTCCTTGGAAGGACAAAGCAAAAAATAGAGATTATGATTATATACATTATTTTTAAATATACTTTATTGGTATACTTTATTGATATTTATAAATATTTGAATTTGTTTTGCAGTTATATTTTCATAAGTTTTTGCTATCGATTTAAATATTTAGAGGAAAAAAAATAAGATTTTTACTATTAAAACACAAACCCCCTAAAAGTAACACAAAAAGTACCTTAATGTTTAAAGAAAAATAGTGGCGATTTGTGCTGTAAAATACAATATTTTGCAGCAATTTAAAATGGGATCTAGCGGCGTTATAAATAGACAAAAATAAATTTAAAAATTGTGCGGTTTCAAATAGCAGTGATTAGTAACCACCCCCCAAAAAATTGAAGAAAATTAATAGCTCCAAATAGTGGTAATTTATGCCCGTTGAAAGTTCCTAATTGGACATATTGCGGCGGTTTCAAATTGTCGCTAAATAATCTGACGTAATACATCTAATTAGCAGCAGTTATACCATTGGTTGATAGAAACTGCTGCAAAATTTAATCCCTGCATCCTAAAGGACATCGGTTAGCGAAGTGATGGAGATCAGTTTTGCGGCAGCTTAGATAATTTGATAATTTGACTAAATTTTCATTTACGAATCTTAATTATCAACTTTATATGAAGATAATTGCATGTAAACTTGCCGTAAATATTTGGTATACTATATTTATATTGATAAGACCTTAAGAGTTTAAATTTTTGAGTTTAAAATTTGGTTCTGAAAATCGTACCGAACCGACCAGTCGAGTGGGTCCAACAAATAACCGGCAATGCCAACGGTTCGGTTTTATGTCTAAAACCGCTCAAGACAGAACCGGCCACAAGCCACTGAATTGGCCAGAAACTGACCAGTTGGACCGGATCGAGAACTGGCCGGTTCTCCCTAAACGACGTTTTGTAAAATTATAAAAAAAAATAACAGAATGCGTTACCCCAAACCCCCTCCTCGTTCAATTGTTTTTCTTTCCTTCCTCAACTTAGAGAAATAAAAGGTGAACTCAACTCAAAACCCTAGCTTGCTTCCACGGTTCCACCACCGCCGAACGGAGTGAGCGATGGCTACCATCCGTGGTTGTCCGAGGCTTCTCTATTCGTCCTGTCCTCAACCCCTTGTTTGCTTTGTTCTTCCTCGCTCGGTGTCCATCCTCCATCGTCTTTGTCCTGCTTGCCGTCATGTTGTCGCCTTCGTTTCGTCGCCATCGTCTCGTTGTCCTAATCTTCGTCGCGCTCAACCCCTCTCGAAGGTTAGTGGCAGTGCTCAAAACAATTCATTTTTCTTTTTATTCTCTGTTCTAAAAGTGAAATCATTGATAAGATTACAGCAATTTTGTGTTTTTCTTGAAATTATTAATAAAAAATGACTTTGCTATGTTGCTGCTCTTTTGAATTTTTGGCTCTGCTATTTTTGAATTTTTATTGATGATTTATGGATTTCAAGGTTCTGTGTTTTTGTTGATTGTTACTATTTTTAAATTTTTATTGATGATTTATTTGATTTCTGACTCTGTTGTGCTGTTACATTTTTTATTGTGTTGAAGAGAGCTGCTGCTTTTTACTGTAATGATGGTTTATTGATTTTAGTTATGGATAATTATTTATTGAATGATTATTTGATTTCTGTTCTGCTGTGCTACTGCTGTTTTTGACTGTGTTAATGATTTATTGATTTCAGTTATAGATGATAGTATTAATCAAGAAGCAATTGTTAATAATAATACATCTGAGAATAATAATTGCCTGTTAATCTTCCTATTTCGAATGATGCTATTAATTCTAATCCTCCTAGTTCTAACGGTAATCAATCACAAGCTTCTTCTAATTTACGAAAAAAAAAAGATTTAGTTTGAAAATATGTTACTTTACAAGTAGTAAATAAAAAGCCAAAATATCAATGTTTATTTTGTCTACAAGTTTTTAATGGAGGCAAAATTCATAGAATAAAGAAATATTTGAGTTTGTACTCTAATAAGATTATATAGCTTTGGTATGTTGATAATATTTTATGTAGTATTTTAAATTTAGAAAATATTTTAAGATTTATATTAAATTATAATTATATTTTAGAATGTTTATTTATAATTTATTTATTATGCTATTTTAAAATAATTTATTCAATTGAACTATAGTTAAACTAGTTAGATCAATAAGCTAATAAATTAATGACTAAAGTACTTCGCTAACCAGTCCAATTTTTAGTACCTTGATTTAAAACGTATTGAAAGTAGTTAAAATACTCACTTCTTATAAAAGGTAACTAGTGTAAAATCCGGGTTACGCCCGAAACAAATATTATTTTATTATATTTATTTATTGATATTAATAATTATTATTTTTAACTTAAAAAGTTTTATATATAAAAGTCAATTATTAAGTGTATAAAACTGTTTTATTCCCTATTTAATTAAAGCTAAAATAATGTTGTTATTTTTTAGTTTGTATTAGTAGATTCTACTTAAATATAAAAATTATTATGTTTGTGTTTTTAAATAAATATTGTTACGCAATTCCTGTTATACTATCCAAAAAAATTAAAATTTAATAGTTTATATTCTAACCACACAAATAACGAATAAAATAAATTGTGTATCATTTTAAAGGGAATTCTATTTTAATGAAAAAAAATAATTATATTAATTAAAATACAAATACATAAAAAAAATTTATTTGTACAGTAAACATATTTTTGTACCTATATAAAAATATATTTATTNNCAAAACAAAAAATTGTGTATATTTGTTAAAAAAATATTGGTATCAAAATAGTATTTATTATAAAGATTTATATACATTAGGATAACAAAAATTAATCACTTAAATTGTTTCTTTTAGATATTCATTACTAATAAATTCATAAATATATCTTACTTTTTATTGTAATATATCCACCATTACCTAAATTTTGAATAAAATAAAAAATATATTTGATTTATTATTTATCATGATAGCAGTAATAAAAACAATAAATTTTATTTGTTTGTTTAATTATTCAATAGAATATTTTTACATAATATCTTAAAATAGAAAGATAAAAATACTTCCTACAAAAATAGTAATAATACATAATTACATACTACCATTATCGCCTACACAAATATAAAAATTACAAAAAAATTTAAATATGAGATCATTTTTCTATTCTATAAAAAAATTATTATTATTATTATTATTATTAACAAAAAACACTAATTATAAGAAAATAATAAATAGTGAAAAATAAATAATTTTAATACGATGTAATTTTTACATAATTTTTGAATTTCTGCTTATTTGATAGTTAATATTTTTTATTATTATTATTTGGTAAGTATTTTGTGAGTTAAATGAGATTTAATTATTTATTTATTTTACCAACATAAAATGCTTTTTATTTTTTAAAAATAAAATCTTAAAATTTTATCCTTTATTAATACTACATGAGAAACACTTACTATTTGTACCATCTTAAAAAAATATCTATATAAAATAGGAGTACTCACGGTATTTATTTCATGTTAAGTGATCTTCAATGAAATTTTAAGTTATTATATTAATTAGATTGATAATCTGAATGTGATTCATTTTAATTATTTTAGAACATGATAAAGAAGTAAAATTACTCTATCAAAGCCTAAAATCATAAGCAAAGAGAAACTTAGTAGGAGAATCAATTTTATGACAAAAATGATAAAAAATAGCAATTAAAATATGCACTTTCTTACCAGAATAATTATAAAAATGATAAAATTGAGATATTACCTTTTAAAAACTAATACCTTGTCAAAACACAATGCAACAAAAAAAATTTTTTAATTTGTTATTTTATAAATTTATTAGTTCACTCCATTATATAAGTCTTTTTCAATCGCACATTTAAATTGGTATTTATTTAAGTCAATTATTTGATATTAAAATAAAATGTCAACTTAGATGCCACGAAAATGATTTTTTTTAATTTAAAGAGGATTTATTTAGTTTAACATAAAATGTTTAAACATAAAAAGTATTGAGAAAAGAAAAATTCTAAGAAATATTACACATTCTAATGATACAATGCTTTGGATTCACATGTTTTGAATGAAAAACTAAAAAAAGGGAAGAAAGGACAATAACAATGTATGAGACTCACTTCAATGAAACTGAGTAACATTCATATTTTCAAATTCTCCATTGTTAGTTAGCTCACAGAAAATTGCTCAAATCCAATGTAACTAAAAATAATCACAAAAATAATTATTTATCTTATGATATGAATATGCTTTCCATTTAACAGTGAGCAGCAATTTGAAACTTTGAAAAAAGATAGCAACTACACTTATAAAAATGGTATGGTGATAGATAACAAAAACAAATAACAGAACTTGTAAGGATCGAGTAATGACAAATAAAAATAGGTAATGCATTTTATAAAGTCTAAAAAATGTACAAAAAAATGAACTTGTAAGTTGCACAATTTACCTTTTTGTAAAGAATAGTTTGTAGAGATTAGGAATTAAAAAAAATTAACAATAGTAAATAAAAGAATAGAAGGTAGTAAAATTTCATATGAATAATAAGATGCTAATCACCTACTTATACTCGTATAGACATATATGAATCTAAGTGAATTTCGATAAATAAATATGTGTCAATAGTTATACAACATCACATTCAGGGACGGATACATGGGGGGAAAGTGGAGGCCTGGGCCCCAGCGTTTTACAAAAAAAAAATTAATTTAAGAAGCCCAATCCATAAAATATAATAATTTTTAAAATTTTTTTAAAAACCTAAATTGACTAAACAGAAACAGTGAAACACTATTCTTCTTTTATTCCTTTTAGTTTTGACGCTTAGCATTCCTTTTGGTTTTGACGCTTAGCATTCCTTTTGAATTGAAGCCATAGTGACGACTGACGCGATGCCCTCTAGTCCTCTACTCCACTCAGTTAGTGACTACTATCTCACAAGGTACATTTTATTATATATTTTAAATTTTAAATTTGTTATTATATATCTTAAATAGTTACTATATAGATTTATTGTTCTTGTTGATATATCTGAATATCTCTATGACTCTATGTACTGTACTACAGTGTGATTATGTATATTATTAATTTGTTTAGTAGTTTTTTTATTTTTTATTTTTAGTAAAATTGATATTGATTTAGTAAAAAAATATTATTAATTTTTTATTGATGTTTAATTAATAAAAAATATTTAGACTTTATTTATTCATGTGAGTATATAATTATTTGAATTTTTTTCAGGTAAAAAGAAACTAGAACATTTTATGATGAAAAAGCAAAGTAAAATTGATGCAATTTTTAAGAGAAAAGTTGCTGATAATGTTGGAGTTCAAACAAGCCAACCCTCTAATCTTATTTCACAAGAAGTTCAAGTAAGTGAACTCTCTAATCTTACTCAAAATGCACATCAACATGAATCCAAAGTTCCAAGATTAGAAAGAGATGTTGATATCTCTTTACTAGAAAGGGATCTAGGAAAGCGACGTCCAATTTGGCAGTATAATGTCAATGAACGTGATAAGATTCGTAGAGCATACATAATAGCTGGGCCATACCAACCAACAAATATTAGTTATCCAGCTTCTGGTAATAACAATCACCGTCGATATTTTCAATCTTCTTAGTTTAAGAAATTTCCAAGTTGGTTAGAATATTCACCAGAAAAAGATGCTGCTTATTGTTTGCCTTGCTACTTGTTTAGTAAACATTATGGTGCTCGCAATGATGGAAAAAATGCATTTTCAGAGTTAGGATTTAGTAATTGGAAGAAAGTAAATAATGGAGTGAATTGTGCATTTGTATGTCACGAGGGTTCTATTCCTAATTCTCCCCATAATTTATGTGTGAAATCTTGTGATGATTTAATGGCTCATTCTAAGCATATAG
>NC_029772.3:51301956-51312066 GCF_000817695.3 Arachis duranensis | reverse complement strand
GAGAACAAATGTCTGTGGTTTTGAGATTTGTAGACAAGCACGGTTGTGTTCAAGAAAGATTTTTTGATCTTATACATGTTTCTGATACGTGTTCTTTGACATTGAAAACAGAAATTTCATCAGTTCTTTCTCGTCATAATCTTGATGTTCAAAATCTTAGGGGACAAGGGTATGATGGAGCTAGTAATATGCGTGGTGAATGGAATGGATTGCAAGCTCTATTTTTGAAAGATTGCCCTTTTGCTTATTACATTCATTGTCTTGCTCATCGATTACAATTAGCACTTGTTTCTGCAGCCAAAGAAGTTTGTTATGTTCATCAATTCTTTTCAAAACTTACCCTAATTGTGAATGTTGTGACTGTTTCTCCTAAACGTCATGATCAGTTAAGGGTTGCTCAAGCAAATAATGTTGCAAACTTAATTGCCAATGATCAAAGAGCTGGAGATACTAGATGGGGATCTCATTTGAATTCTGTACGTAGCTTGCTATGCATGTTTGATGCTACTTGTGAAGTTCTTGAAAAAAACAGTGAAGAAGGTAATTTCTCCACTCGTGGTGATGCTAGTGCTGCTTGTGATGCTATCACATCCTTTGAATTTGTCTTTGTTTTGCATTTGATGAGAAATATTTTGGAAGTTAGTCATGATCTTTGTCAAGCTTTGCAACGAAAAATCAAGACATATTGAATGCTTTAACTCTGGTTTCTACTACCAAGACTTTAATCCAAAGAATGAGAGAATCAAGTTGGGAGGCTTTCATAAAAGAAGTTATACTATTTTGTGAGAAACATGAAGTTGAAGTTCCTGATATGAATCCATTGCATATTCCTAGAAGAGGCCGAACTCGCAAAATTGTTGATCAAATTTCAGTGGAGCATCATTACCGTGTTAATTTATTTCTGGCTGTAATTGATACACAGTTGCAAGAGATTAATGGAAGATTCAATGATAATATGGTGGAATTGCTTACTTTAAGTTCAACTTTAGATCCCAGAGAAAATTATAAGCTCTTCAGTGTCAACAAAGTATGTGAATTAGTAGAACGGTTTTATCCAGGCGACTTCAGTGACCAAGAGAAATTTCACATTAGAATGCAAGCTCAACATTATGAACTTGATGTTCCTAATCATATTGAGTTAACTAACTTGTGCACAATTTCAGAGTTATGTCAAGGATTAACGAAGACAGGAAAGTCTTTAACATATCCTTTGATTGATCGTTTGATTCGCTTGGAATTAACTCTACCTGTTTCAACTGCTACAACTGAGAGATCTTTTTCAGCTATGAATATTGTGAAGAATAGACTCAGAAACAAAATGGAAGATGAATTGCTTGCTAATTATCTTTTGATTTACATTGAGAAGAAGATTGCTGAAAATTTTGACACATATTCTATTATCGATGAATTTTATGATATGAAAAATCGACGTGTACCACTTCGTTAGTAAAAGTATGCTTATTTTGTTTGTAAATATATTCTCTATTGGTATATTTTTGTAATGCATCTTACATTATAATTTATTTATATATATTTTTAATATTATATATATTATTGGCCCCCATGATAACATTTCTGGATCCGTCCCTGATCACATTTATTAAAATAACTTGCCTTTGTAATTTTTCTATCCAAAATTATTTCAACCACCCATTGCAATAATAAAAAAAATCTTAAAAAGATCTAAAAAATGTTCACAGCAATTTTAGATAAACTAACATTTTAATAAAATTCTTTTTGTTACAAAAAATTAATATACCAAGAAAAAAGGGCACAAATTGAAATATAGATCTAAAAAAGAACAAAAATCAGTTATCAAGTAATAGGAAAAAAAATCAGTACAGGAATGGACAAAAATTAATTATGAAGATAATAGTATTTAATTGTCTAAAAAGCTATATGAGTTATACACTTGTTTAGCATAATCAATTGGGCACATATATTCAAAAACAATAAAATTAAATAACAACTAATATAATACAATTCAGTTAGTAGAAAATCTTTTTAATTAACGAAATACCGCAAAAAAAAAAAACTAAAGGTCATGTGAAAATCAAGCTCAAAAGATTTACTGATAGTTAAAACATACACACACATCCAAGCTAACAGTTTAAAAGTGTTAAAATTAAGTTCAATAAACCTAATAAGAGATAATAACCCAATCTCAAAATTAATTATAAATGAAGCAAAAGTATAACATCTCTCTTACCTAATACCCAATTATCTATGACAATGTTATTAGTTCTAATGCTTATAATATGAAGTGAGATTATTTTCTTGTACTCAAATTGGTCATAGACATCAAATATTAATAAATTTATAGATCAATTGTCAATGTCTAATACACTACAATAACTTAACTCAATCAACTTTAAACCAATAAAAATCAGTATCAAGCAAAGTATCACCTCATAAAAATGCTTTTCACAATACATGTTTCAGATGCCAAAAATACATAAACAAAAAGTGAAACAAAAAAAACACACTAACATTTTATCTAATTTCCATCCAACGCATGCATAACTCTAAATTTCTAACCTACAGAACTTATTAAAAACAGTGAACATTCCATACCAAATCCTTTTAGAAAATATGAATAAAAAACAATGAACATTCCATACACACGAATTAATCCTTTAATATTGGAACAAAACAAAGCCAAAAAAATCAAAATGAGAGAAGTTAGAAAGCAAATCCTAAAAGCTAACCTTTAAAAAATAAATAGAATCAGCGAAAATTAAACTTATTTACAAAAAGTGATCCACATTAAAATCTTTCGCCGTAAAACAAATGGCCTTAAGCTGCTGTCCTCTTCCATACTCTACACTTCATAATTTTAAAACCACACACTAAGGAATCACAAAAGTAAATACCTATCTTAGCAAAAGTAAAAAACTAATAATAAAGTCAGATATCCCTTTAAATCTTGGTAATGAATATTTCATTGGACGAGCTCTTTACATAAAATTTATTATAGAAAAAAACAACAGTTTTATCATTGTAAAATAAAGAAAAATTATAAAAGTGCAAAGATTAGTAATCAAACACGTAGCCCCATATGTTTCCTCCTTAGAACTGCTTTTGTGCCACCTTTTTCCTTTTCTTCTTGAGCTTTTGAAACCTAGTCACATAGTCCCTTCACAACCAAACCAAAATTTTCGCCTTTATTAATATCATTATACACTTAAACTCTAAATCACAATCACATAAGTTGCAAACTTTTTCAGCACAAAGAAAAATTCTAGGAAATAAAAACCAAAAATAAAAACAAAACGGGGAACCGCCTATTTTTCTCGGCATAATGAAAAAATAAAAAGAATTCATCATCAAAACTACCAAACTTGGAACCCACCAGAAATAAAATTACTAAACTAACCTCTTCTTTTAAAGGAATCATGGACAACTCCAATAAGAAAAGATTGCTTTCAACTTATTGTTTCTTGATTCAAACTCATAAAAACACAAAGAATTAGCCTTTATCTCAAGGCATTGTTCTTATCAAAGCAGTTCACACATAAATCATCTATACTTACTAATTAACGTAACATCAACCGAACGATCATCAGCGAGTGGTCAAGTCACTGCCTAAACCAAGTGCAATAATTTAGCTCAACTAACCAAAATTGTTAATTAACACAATGCTACTTACCTAACACATATATGAGACCAAGAAGTAAGTCAATGATGGCTTAAACTCAAAAAATTAAATTATAACAGATTGGCAAAAGATAATCCTACCAATATATCTGCTATCCAAACTCCAACAAAGTTTCAGTAGTATGAGTATCCCAAAAACATTCTATTAATACAGAACAGGCTCCCATGAATACACCTCCAATGTTATTTAGTGAAACAGGAAGAGTATGCGCAATCTGCAGGAGAACAAAATTTGACCAAATGAAGAACAAATTTAAAAGATGAAAAACTGATCAGCTACACACTAATTTTAAATATTGTACAAGCCAACACAACCTTAAAAAAATATTCTTATAGTTTTTTTTGCATTACTTAATGATCTTCATTGCTCCCAACTTATCTGTTATAGAATGTCCAAAACCAAAGTATTCTTTCTTCTCTATATGTTATAGAATAAGGGCTACTGATTACAGGCATCAAACCCAAATAGATAGAATAATCAAGAGTAATAAAGAGGATAACAAAAAGTATAACAAAATTTAATCAAAACCTAAAAATGAAATGATAGAATAATACATGTGTTTGGGTACAGTACTATGGGGAGCTTTTTATATGATTCATATTCAATTGCATCGGACTGAACAGAGTAAGCTGAATTTCCATCATCGCCACCCTCTTCTCTTTCTTTCGTCAAGCTTCCTTTCATCATCATCGTGATTTCTTCTTTTTCACAACCATGACAAAATACTCACTTCCATTAGCATCATTATCATACACTTATAATCTATATCAAAAACACAAAAGTTGCAAATTTTTGCAGTATAAACAAAAATTCTAGCAAACCAAAAAAACAAAATAGGGAGTCTCTTATTTTTTCGGCAAAAGAAGGAAAAAATAAGAAGAAAAATATGAAGGATTTTAAGTACCTCGTTCCTGGTTGAACTGAAACCCCTAGTCGGACTTGGATGAACAAATAGTGGCGGTGCCTCTCGTTGACAACAGAGTCTAAATCTCCAACGTACAACAACCGTGTAATGAAGTGGTTCCTCACAGCTGGGCTTGCTGTGAGAGAAAAATACAAAGGAAACACATCAGCTTGTCTGTAACTCAAAGGCCTTAGCCTATTGTAATATTCTTGTCTTGTAATCCACAAAATTAATCTATATAATATAAGGATTTTTAATAGTATTAATGATGTAACATCAGAAACAATCCAAGATGAACCGCTTTAACAAAAACATCTTACCTGAAAGTATGCTCAAAATAGAGCCTTCTTTGTTTTTCTTTTTTTCTCTTTAATTTTTTCTTATAGAAGCAAAAGAGAGGGACAAAGCTCTTAGTAACCACTTACCAATACTCAAAAGTATACTCAAAGTAACTCAGCTCACAGCACTACTTCTGAAGAGTAAACCTCCCTTGAACCAAGACATGCACAACACACATGTTCACATTTTAACATAAAATTTTCTTATAGAATTAATTTTTGCTTAATTGATGATCTTCATTACTCCAAAATTATCTCTTATAGAATTTCCAAAAAGAAATCCTTTTTATTCAAACCAATTCCAGCTAATAAATTGAGAACTCAAAATATTTTTCTAGAATATTTTTATTGGCATATGTAAAGTGTTAGTGATGAGAGGATTGACATACCAAATGAAAAATTTCTAACAATGTGATGCTGGTTGCGAATCCATAACACTCTGTTAATTTAGTCTTGGATCCAATTAGTTAAACTGAAATGGGCATAACATACAAAAGTAACTTCATAGTCTTCTCTACATGTTATAGAATAAGGACTGCTGACTACAGGCATCAAACCCAAATAAATAGAAATATCAACAGTACGGAAGAGGATAGAAAAAAGTATAACAAAATTTAATTAAAATCCACAAATAAAATGATAGAATAATACCTGTCTGCTAGGGTACTTTGGGAAGCTTTGATATGATTCATTTTCAACTGCATCGGACTGGATAGAGTAAGCTGAATTTACGGGAGGCATTGATGGAAACTCATTCTGATGCTTTGAAGGAGTGACTTCAAACCACCAAAAGTTTGTCTGTGTGCTTCCCCTTGTATCCTTAAGAACAGATCAACAATTATACTTTTGGTTCTTTGGCTTTTAATTGCAGTTTATAGTCAAGAAAGCAATTAATTATTTTTTCTGTTGAGACTAATGTATTAAAAGAAATTATATATTTACATGTAAAAGTATATATGTATAGAGATTTAAATTGCATCCGCAACCTAATTAGCAATATAAAGCTACATTGAATAGGTGGCTAATAAACAATCACAATGATAATACGGTTTAATAATCAAACTTGACTATTTTTTTTAGTCCTCAGACGTACTCTCTCTCTCTCTCTCTCTAGGTTTTCCTCTCATGATGTGTATGAATATTCTTTACACTTTTCAATTTTTAGTTTATTAAAACTCGACTAACAGGCCAGCTTAATGGAAAGCTAAAGCTTGTATCACCAAATAAAAGAGAAGGAAATCAAACAAAATCATCCAATGAGAAAATCTTTTAACGCTAGTTTCTGTCCTTCTCACACAGTATAAATTTCATTAATATTTTACTCAACATGCTGCATTTCAATAAAAAAATATTTAATGACGAAAAAGAATAGGAGAAGAAAAAAACACAGCTCAATTCTTACTTTTACTCTCCTATTTTCAATATACAAATCCTAAAATTACAATGGAACCATATCATCAAAGCATCACATGTTTAAGTTACAAACAAAAAATAAACTACCCTATGTTCATCAAAATTTAATTTAATTAAACCAAAATTTTTTTTAATTCTTACCCATGCTTTTAAATGATGAAGTAACTATTTTTAAAGATATATACTTCGTAAAATAATCTTTAAGCTTTAATTACATTTTTAAAACAATAAAAATAGATGAAGAAATAATGAACAACAACAGAAAACAAAATATTAATTACATCATAATAAAAACAAACCAGCCCATAAATAAATAATAAAAAGTGAACTGAAAGAGGAAAGATAACTTAAAAACCACCTCACTTGACCAAAAAGAATATTATGCACAACGAAGGCAATCACAATTCTCAACTTCCTTCCTCACCACATCAAGTACTGAATCCATCAATTCAGCATGTTCCATGTAATGTTTTTTTGCCCAGCTCATCAAACACAGAGTTCTTAGTATTCACATATTTTGCATTTTTAATTATATTCTGCACAAACAATTTAACCCCTAAAACATTCAGTGAAAGAAAATAAATTCAATTATGAAGAACAAACCTTCCTGATAATAGCTATATTTGCCTCTCCTTTACTTAACACTTTACTAGCAGCATTAGTTAAGACCAACATCTTTATAGTTGATGAGGGAGGCACACTGAGTATAACAAATGAAGTTGCAAAAACATGAACTGAATTGAATTGAATTAGATTAATATAAAAAGGAAAGTAATTTAGTCGTATGTTTAAAAATGTATATATACCATTAATAAAAAATTATGTTCTCAACAATCTAAAGACCCATATATAGAAAAGCCATACAAATTTGTTAAGTAATAAGTGAGTTAAAGACTTTGCACAATTGAAAACTGTTCGGAGTTCCTGGGCATGGATATACAGAAACATTTGTAAATTCCAAGTTAGATACTTACATGATACAATGATGACGGCAACACCGTTTCATACGGTTCATTCAGAAAAACTACAACTTCGACACCAAGCTTCTTCAAGTCAGGAACATCTTTGGGAGATGACACTGCACCCAGCAACAAAAATGGTAATCACCAACCAACACACTTCAGTTAAACCACTACTACAAAACACATCACCAATCAAAACAAATTATTAATAATACCATCATGAAGACAAACAAAAATTACAGAAAATCAAAAAAATCAAAAAATAAAATGGAGAGTCGCCTATTTTTGTCGGCATAAGAAGGAAAAAATAGGAAGGAAACACGAAAGATTTTAAGTACCTCATTCTTGGTTGAACCGAAACCACTTGCCGGACTTGGATGAACAAATTGTAGAGGTGCCTCTTGTCGGTCGACCTCAGGGTCCAAATCCCTGATGTAACACCCTAACTTTTAGCACATCATGATCGTACCAAAAGTGAGGCGTTATTACCCTGCTTTTCTTATTTACTATTTAATATTGAGCCTTTAGTTCGATATCGCATTTCAGTTTTATAGAAATTTCCAGAAAATTATTTTTCGTAATTAAAATCATATATCAAAGATCTTCAAATAATAATAATCACATAATTATTAATAATAATAAGTTCTATACAAATAAATTCAATATAAAACTCGAATACAATACCTATCCCTCTAGATAAAATAAAAGCTAAAGCAACAAGGGCGAAGAAACTCTATAAAAACAACAGAAATCACAAGTAAATCTACTTCTCGTTTGCAGCTTCATAATGAACCTTCAAACCTGTCACTAAAAGGGTGGAAGATTTTGAGGGTGAAAACAAACCATGCGTTCTCAGTAGGGAATGGGAATGCCGTAAAAGTAATGAAATAAAGTGCAAATAATTAACTTTACTCTATAAAACTTTATTTTTATCGAACCCTTTGAAAATACTATTGATTTTACTTTAGCTAACTAATTACCTCTTTTTAAAATCTCTAAAATCAAAACAAATTTTAAATATAAAACTAGTCACATTGTCCCTCTATCAGCCACATAGTTAATTTTCAGTCAAATGTCAATTCGTAATCACTTTAATACATTCACAAACAAATAGTACAAGCAAGAGATTCAATTCAATGTACAAGGAAGTCGCAACAAGACAAACAGCACAATCACAAAGTAATAAGACAAGCAAGCGCAATCAAATGCAAATGTGCAAACAACATGATGCATGTCTATTCCTAATGCAGGCCATGAGCTCATCTGTCGGTTGCCTACCCGCTCCCGACATTACCCAGATACGAGTCCTAGATATGGTTTTTAGATGCATCTAGTGTGCTTATAAGTCTTACGGCTAAGCCGCATACAATGTAACTTTCAATGTGCTTACATTTGGAAAACAGTTCTCACTGTGTGAGCGTTTCCACTATACATTTGGCACTAAGACCCAAACAATATCACGTCTACTCTTTTGTGGCAGACAATCTCTTTAAGTTAATATATTCTTTAAATCCTTGTTCTCTACTCTCCTGTGGCAGAGATTTCTTTTCTTAAAAAAACGAGCTCAAAACAATACTTAAAACAAAATCTCTCCTTACAAAATTAGATTTAAAACATTATGTTTTTCTTAATAAATCGAGTTTAAAAATAGAGTACACCTTTTCTCAACTAAATAAATCTTAAATAATTTAATTTTCCAAAACCAAATCTTTTAAAATAATTTTTCAAATAAAACCTCAGATTTTATAAAATTTCAGCAACATTTCCTCTAAAGTTTGAACTAAACCACCCTTATGGGTTCTCTATTCCTCAACAATTCACCAGCCTTTTTCTCAACAATTCTCAAATCAACGAAATCTTTAATAATCAGAAAACAGTCACAAATAAATCGTCATCACAATAAATCCAAACCGAGCACAAGCCTAAATCAATTCAACGCTCAACACAATATCATCCAATCAAATTAACATATCCAATAACTAATAATTTCTTAAACAAGCTTGCAACAATATCCACCATCATTAAGTAAATCTGAATTACACAACAATCACATTTTCACAACCTCAATCTAAACTTAATTCCACCAATTAATCTCTCATAACAATCAAACCAGTCACATTTACAACAATAATTCATACTTAATAACATTACTATAATTAATATATATAGATATATTTGTAATTATCTAATTAATTTTGTAGACGTTCTAAGTTAAAAACGTTTAATTTTAAAAAAATAAATTCTATACTTCCGTATGACATCAAAATCAACGAAAGTTCCAGAGAAATTTTTTCAATGAGCTGCTAAAAAGGAAAATATTATAAATCGTCTGTGTTGTTTAAAATTCCAATTGGCCGAACTTAAAAGGAAGGGAAACTACGTCACCGTCAATTTTTACTAGACAAAAATAATGTCAATATGTAGAGAAAAAAAATACAAATACTTTTATCGGATTAGATTTTTAATTGGAGTTATGAATAAAAAAAATCGAAAAGAGAAAATAGAAGGAACTCACGGTTTTCACTATGAAATTCGGCCATTCTCTCCTTTGTTTGGATAACATGCAAGCTCGGTTATTGCACAATGAATGTGCTTAATGGATTCGATGATGATTTGGGCAAAGAAGGGTGGTTAGGTGTCACCTTTTGATATATATGTATTGAGGCATAAGCCACGTTTGGCTTTAATGAAGGATGATTATATTATTATATAAACTTAATGAAGGAAACTAATGAAGTGTCATGTTGTATATGTGCATTTATGCATAAAAGTCACGTTCTCAAATCCATTTTCCTTAGCTTTTTCTTTTTAGTGATTTTGCTTAGTTAAATGGAA
>NC_029772.3:51297188-51301873 GCF_000817695.3 Arachis duranensis | reverse complement strand
CTGTTTCGTTGTGTCTCTCTCACTATTCAACCCTCTTTTCTTGCAATGTCGTTGGAGAAGTCTTTTTTCAACCACCGCCATTCTCTATCTTCTCTTCCAACTACTCCTTTTATCATCGCAAACTCCTTCTATCTTGCCGGTGAAAGAGAAAACGAGAAAGAAATAAAAGAGAGATGCAGAAATTCAAATTTTGTTCACTCAATTTTTGATTTCAAATACAATGATATTTTGTTCAAATTCTGATTTTTTTGGAAAAGATTCCGCTCAAAACCTTTTCTTCGTGTAGTCTTGTTTTTCCTAATTTTTTGTGCTACTTATCATACAAATAAATTGGACATTTATCGTCTAAAGAGACTATAGACTTGTCAAGTATTCAACCTACTACTACTTATATATTAATAGATTAATAGATAAGGGTTTGCATCCCAGCTGTGAGGCGTGTGAGTGCGTATCTCTGACCAAAAGAAGAAAAATGAAGGATCCCACAATTAGGCGATGCAAAAGAGTGAAATAATTAATGTTGTCTTGGCTTTAGTACAAATCAATAATACATTACATTGGTAGCACGAATTATGCAAGGAGCAATCAAATTGAAATATTTATTTCTGTATGACACACCTAACAACAATAGCAATGATGGAGATAAATATTTTTGTTCCTATCTATCTCTACTAAGCAATCCTTTTACAACACATACATCAACTAAACCACAATGAATAATAACAATCTTAATTATGGGACGCATTTAATTTAATTTAATTTAAAGCTCGTCGTTAAGAGACGATGGTAAAGGGTTAGTAGATGAGGTTTTGATAGGGTAGGAAGCCTCTATTGCAATGCCACATTGACCATGCTTGTGGGATATGCCCCTTTGCATCCTAATGTATCCATGTTCTCCCCATTCTGGTCCCCATGAATTTTTCACTATCCAATATTTGTATCCGTCTTTTGTTGTTCCATACCCAACAATTGCAACCCCATGGTCTAGGTTAGTACCACATGCCCCATTAAATACTCCCTGCAATATTCTTGCAAACATTAATGTCATTCCAACTAAACTATAGAAAATCAATTTTTAGTTACTTAATTCTAGAATTTAAAATTAAAAATTAAAAATTTAAAATTTAAAATTTAAATAATCTACTGTTCATATCAAATTGTTTGTCTATATAAAAAAATTATATAAAATTTAAAAAATTATTATATTTTTATTAAATAATAATAAAGACTAATTTATTTAATTTTTCATTCAGAATTAATTGGAAGATTAATTTGTCTAACAAAAAAATTAAAAATTGATCATTTGATTATTAAAATTTTTTGAAAATTAAAAAGTCGTTTAAAAGTAGCATTACTTAATAATAAACAAACTTGCCTCAGAGTAAAATTGAAAGTCAGATCCCGAGGCTTCAATGGCAACAGACACAGGTTGGTTGGCAACAGCCTTCAGCAATGCCGCCTCATTGTTCGTTGGAACATCCTCATGTCCATCAATTGACACTACATCCTTCTTCGCCTGCATCAATATATCAAGTGTTTTTACAAGGGTTAGAATTTTAGCTGTATACTAACAAGTACCTTGTATGCTGTAGTTAATTTAATTATGAGTTTAAGATTGATACATTGGTGTAAAATGTTTTACATGATAATTTAATCATATTTTTTAAATGACTATTTATACAATAAATATAAAATGTAATTATTTTACTGACATATTATTATATAATTAAAAAGATTAAAATACCTGATATCCGTTGATAGTTCAAAAGATTAAAATATGTTAGGTACCTTGGATGCATCGCAGGTGCCATCTTGTGCAGTGTAAGGGTAATCAGTTTCGGTTGTAATGCCACCCTTTTGTTTGATAAACTCGAAGGCATAATCCATAAGGCCACCATTGCATCCTTGATTTTGGTTTGTGTCACAATCTATGAGTTCTTGCTCAGATAAGGATACTAGGTTACGTGTCTTTATTTGGTTGATGCCTTCAACTGCTACCACTGTTGAAAATGCCCAGCAGCTACCTGATGTACCACACCACAAAAAAATTTTCATTTTAACCCAAACAGAAACATCATTAGGAGTTTGCTAAACATTTTTAATTGAAAATATAGTACATACAGCTAACATATTTTTATAAATTACTTTCTTTTTTAAAATTATCAATATTTGAATGTTGAACCTCAAACATTATATATACTACTCAAACTTAATGCTTCATTTCATAATTTAATCATGACAATTTACTAAAAAAAATCTAATAATTAATGAATGGAATTGAAAATAAGGGCCGAGGAAGAAAATTTTGAATCTAATACTTTTTGTTAGGAATATAAAAAATGATATCATCATGTGATACACACTTTTTCTTGTTAGAATATATATTCTAACATTTCTGATGATGACGTGAGTTGTTGATTAATTATTAAGTTAATCATATTTTTTTATAAGCAAGGTTATACGATTAATAAAATTTAATATTAATATTTAGACAAATTTTAATAGTATAAAAATAAAATATTAATTTAAAATATAAATTAATATTAATAAAAATATTATTAGCCTCTTAAGATTTCCTTTCAAAATCACAAAACTCGCTTCGAGCAAAATAATAATAATAATAATAATAATAATAATAATAATAATAATAAATAATGGTGTACCGCATTGGCCTTGATCTTTTACAGGAGTGACAGCACCTTTCTTCCTCCAATCCACAGAAGCAGGAACCCTCTCAACATTCTCATACATGAAGGTCCCATTGCCACGTGGCATGCCGCGGAACATTCTATGATGTCCCACCTTGGAGGCAGCATAGATGGTCCTGAACTCATGGTTGGTCAAGTCAGCAAATTTGTTCAGCTTCAACTTGTAAGGCTTGTCCAACTTGTTTGTTTCATGGACATGCATCACGTTCGCCTTGAACACCTCGAAACGTTTCTTCTTATCGTTGAGGCTTCTAGAAACCGTGTGGTGGCTCCGCCACCTCTCGTACAAGTCCCACAGGGATTCCTCCGATTCGAGTTCTCTCTCGTGGAACTCGAAGCTCTCGGAGAATCCTATGACTAAAGCGAGGGATAGAATAACACTCAAGAGCTTCTTCATTGTGTTTTTCTTTGTATATGTGCTTTTGGTTTCAATTATTCGATGGATGAATGTGAATGAAGTTGGAGAAAACAAAGAGCTTGGGATGCTTTATATAGCTAGGGAAATGAAATGAAAAGAAAAAGAAGAAGAAAACAATGGATAATGTGAATGGAAGAAGTTACATGTTCCTTAAGGGAATCAACAATTAATCATCGATAATGATAATGATCATGCATGATCGTGCCATGGACTATACGTTGAACACTGAGCTAGGATTATGGAGAAGCTAAGAGAGAACCATAGAGGTGGCAATGGAACGGGTAGAAGCGGATTTTTGCTCTATCCGACTCCGTCTCAGTCTACGATAACTCGCATAAAATCTGCCCTGTTTCTATTTATGGATAGTAAAAAGTTGAATTTTAATCCATTTTTTGTGGGTACTCGCCTGTCTCTACTCGTCCCATAATTATTAAAATCCAATAAATAAAATTATATTTCAAAATTTATATAACCATTACCACATACATAACATAAATTAAAATAAAATTTTAAATATAATAGAACAAACGAATAAGAATGAAATAGATACCCATAAATTTGAATGATATTATCATTCTTTTAAAAAGAAAAAAGGATTATTATTATTATTATTATTTTGTATTGATTTTGCATAAAGATGGAAGCAATAAGGACTTCAATTAGTGAGATAGACTAATTTATTGTTGGTACACGTTGTATACATCGATATCACACCTGTAAGATTTTAGATATATAGATAATCAAATAAAGGAAGGAAAGTTGAGAAGTTTTGATTTCTTATGGATAATAAAATAAATATAAGAGTTGGTGCATAATTGGGGTATGTGTTTGGCTAATGATATCTTTAATTTGTGTGCTTCAAGAGTCATCTTTCGATTGCATGCCGACCACGCTATTACCATATGGAGAGTGATAGGTAGGTTTATATGAGTGTACTTGTGCCTTAGTTACGTTTAGTTATGAACCACTTTGTCTTATTGTGTGTTCGTAACAGCATCATTATTTATGCATATCCACATAGCTAGGAAGTACGTATAGGATCTCCTAATTAATAACAGTAATGTTAAGTAGTCAGAAACTCACCAATGATAAATAAAAATATATACTTAATCATTTATAGGAGATTAATGCTCTCTCTTAATTTAATAATAAACATAATTAATCTCCTTTTATAGAATTATTTTCTTTCACTTAATTACACCAAAAGTTAATCTAAATTTTATGTAAATCAAAATTTAAAATTTTCTTTTTTATTATTACAATTTTTTTTAATTAGGAGTAAGACTCAACTTAATAATCTTTAGATGAGTATAAAAAAATTATATACCATTTAAGTTATAATTCATTTGCTCCTATTATTACATTTAACAATTATAAAATCTTTCTTTTAAATAAAAAATTTTAAATCAATACACTACATTTTATAAAAAAAAATTCAAATATCTCAAATTCAATTAGTTTTAATTTATTGAAAAAACAAAAACATAAAAAACTTATTATTTTATGACCTGAAAAATAAAAAAATAAATAATAAATAATAATAAATTAATCTCAATTCG
>NC_029772.3:51291123-51297158 GCF_000817695.3 Arachis duranensis | reverse complement strand
CGTTGATTATGAATATTATATGTTTGAATTATGGATGTTATACATATAAAATTATGAATGTTAAATTAGAGATATTTTAACATTTCTACTATGTAAGTCATATTATACATTAAAACTATATGTTATAAAATAAAAAATTAGAAATAAAACATGAAAAAAATTATGAAATTTTTTTTAAATATAATTATTAACTAATTAGATTAAAATCAATAAATAAAAATAGAAAAAAATATAAATAAAAATATAAAATAATTTCAAATCATGACTCATTAACGCATAAGTGAGATAATTTGAAAAATAAATAGCTTGAAATTGAGTAATATTAATTGTAAAAACATATTAACTATGAAAATTATATTTATGAAATTATGGATAATATGAGTGTAAAATTATGAATGTTATGTGTGTGAAATTAAATACTAAGTTAAAGATATTTTTACAAATTTTAGTATACATCTTATATTCTTAAATACCTACTGTTATAAATATAAAATAGAATATAAAATACAAAAAATATGATTTTTTTTTAAATAAGATGGTCAAATTCAAATGCCATAAAATAAAAAAAATAGAATAATTGTTATAAATATAAAATAGAATATAAAATAAAAAAAATATAAAAAATAAAAAAATAGAATAATTGATACTTGACAAGGATTGTAATAAAAAAATTAAAAATATAAAACAATAATTAAAAAACTAAGACAATACCTGTAAAAAACAATCTTATATTGTGAACAAGGATTGAGTACTTACAATATTTAGATGAATGAAAATTTGTTCATTAAGAAACAAATGCTTGTGTTACTTGGGAGGAGTTATGTAACAGTCCACATTATCAAAATGTCACACTTTTGACTGTACCATTTTAATAATGAAGAGTATTATGACAATTTTAGTAGGAGACTTTAAACTAAAAAATCAATTTTATTTTGTGGGAAAAATCAAAAATATTTTTTTTTATTATACTCACATACACATATAAGAAACCTTCATACAAGTAATATGTCAAATTTCATACATATCTCATTATAACTTGTAAGATCTAAAACTTTTGAAAAGTCTTATTATGATCAAGTCTCAAATTCTATGGTTATTTATAACCTTAATTTCAGAAATTATTTTATTAAAGATAATTAAGGCGAGTTTTAATTTATTGAATTTGAGATGAGTTATGATTATTATCCAATTTTATAATTATTGGATTATTTTCTATATTTCGATTATAAATTTGGAAGTTATGAAATTATAGGGGTTTTACATGAGTTGGATTATATAAGTAATATTTTAAATATTAATACTGCTGTTTTGGGAAAATAGATAAGTTAATTATATTATTCCCATTGTTGGATTTTGGCATTTTATTGAAAATAATTTATGAAATTGATAAACAAATAGTATTTCCTATATATAATTAGTATTGGATTTTATTTGGGTTTCAATTACTATATTTCCCCTAACTCTAATTTTTGGAAAAAAAACACACACACACACACACACACCAAACACCCTCAGCAAACTCACCCAAACCTGAAACCCTAACCTCCCTCAACACCTTCAGCGCCGCAAACCCCCCTTACTGCCGCCACCTCACTCACAGTCAACACACAAACACAGGGACGGGAAAGAAGGGAAAGATAGCGCCGCTGCCATCGCGCTTGGCTGCAGCCGTCACCGTCCTTGCTCCGAACTTGCCAACTAGTGGTCGCCACTATGGCACGCCGAGAGGAGAGAAGTCGTGCCTGGAAGTCGTCTTGTTCTGCCGCCAAGGGTTCCATCTCAGTCAACCTGTCGTGGTTGGTACTGTGGCCGTCCCTGATGGAGTCCACCATGGAGAAGAGAACGACGCAAGACAGAGGAGGATGCGCTGCCGCTCCCGCTGTGAATCGCGACCAGAGGAAGAAGCGGGTCATGAAAGAGGAGCAGAGGGTGGTGCTTATGCCACTACGCCCCTTGCCGCCGCCGTCGAGGTCACCACGCAGTCCACCTTGCCAGCTTCCGAAAGAGAATCATGGTGGAGCTCCATTTCTGCTTCTAGGTGGAGGAAAGCCAATGAAGGGAGAGAACGCCATTGAGTGGAGGAAAACGCCGCTGTCGTGTTTCTCGGTCACTGGTGGTGGAGCTCGCAGCGCTGGGTGAGCCGCCGTTCTTACCATTGCTCTGCTTGGGTTCTGTGTTAAGCATGCCGCTATTGCCTTTGGAAGCCGCTACTGAGGCCAGGATGCTATGGTGGTTGCTAATGGAGCCGCCGTTGATGAATGTAATGCGGCTATGCTGATTCTGAGTTGTTGTGTCATGGCAGAAGTAAGAAACACACTGGAATGGCAGCATCGGAGTTGCTGTTCAGTTGATGCCACCGCCTGGGTCATTGTGGTACAAGCCGCCGTTGATAGAGCTGCTCTGTTTAGTGATTTCTGCGAGTTTCGACCTTTCGGTAAGGGTTTTAAATTTGTGGTTTCGGTCATTTGGAATTTCGAAAAAGTTTTGATGTTGCGCGGTTTTTATAGATGACCCACCGGAGCTTCTGGCCACCGCCGGAGCTGTTGCCGAGCCGGTTCGAAATCGCAGCTGTTCCGTTTTGTTAATTCGGTGAGTATATCTATTTTCGAAAGCTCTGGGGTAGTGTTCTGTTCTGTGCGATAAAGTATTTGCGATGTTAATGGTTTTAGGAGTTAGAATCCGGTTCATTTATGCCGCTTGTAGCTGTTTCTGCTTTCGAGAGAGCAAGCAGAGCCGAGGTTCTGATTGCCGGTGATTTCGGGCTGAGCAAAAAGGAATCAGTTAACGAGTTTGGGCTATGAAATTGCGTTTTGAGGTAGGGGCGCTTTCCAAAAACTATGTTTCATGTATTGGAATTATTACATATGGATACTGATGTGAGATATTGTGTATTTGGTAATTTTATCTGCCTTATGTATTATTTGATTGACTCGAATGATTATGAATGTTGGTTTGGCTGAATTGTTGTGCGGCTTTGTGAATTGTAATGTTTGAAGTTGATTCTTTAAAGATTTGAAATCTAAGTTTAATCCGTTGAGGATTGATTTGATTTGAGTTAATTATTTTGATGATTTGAGAAGTCGAATGCACTTTTGAATTCAGCCTGGTTTACTTTAATTGACTTGGTTTTGGACAAATGATTTATTTCTGAACCGATTCTTTTAAGCTTTGGAAATGAGTTAAATCAGTTGATATTGAGTTGATTTTGAAATGGTTTCCTTGAGATATGCCACTGAGGCGACTGTTGGATTTAGCTTGCTTTTGAATTGATTTCTGTTTTTGAGCTGTTGAAAAGGAATGAGAAATGGTTTAGTTGAGACCCGAACCGGGTGGCAAAAGTCCAAGTTTTAGGGGAGGTGCTGCCGAAATTTCTACAAAATCCTACTCTTGTTTGAAAAGTTATTTAAAAAGGGTTGGATTTGAGAAATTGTATTATTTGATTTATTAAGAGAATATTTATGTTTTCAAGCTTAACTTATTTAATGAACTTTATGCGTTGAGTTTGGCTTATTTAGAAATGAACTATTTCTACAGTTTGAATCACTGAAGGAAAGAATGATGCTCTAATGTTGATTTCAATATAAAAAGGAGCTTTTAGTGATTTTAAAAGAATCTAGACTTTTGATTGAGTAACCAAGTTTGAGGCATTTTGAAAGAGTTAGAAAAATGGGTTCCAAAAAGAAACCTGAAAGTGGTTTGATGCAAATGAACCGGTTCCGTTTCAAATGAGTCGATTTTTGGACCGGGCTGGAACTTGTGATTTTGTATGATCGGTTTCATAATAAATTCAGTTTTTATTTACTTGAACCGAGAATCTATGATTTCAAGAGTTTCAATGAATTTTAAGGAATTTATATAGTTGACCTTCCCTAAAGAGTCGGGACTCTGACAAGAAATTTTTGTTATAAAATTCCATTGTTGTATGAGTGATTTTGAATGTTCCCAAAATGAATCTTTAACTTTCCATGGTTTTGGAAGTTTTGGAAAGAGAATGACGGGAGTGGCTTTGTTTTAAAAAGGGAACTCACTTTTAGAAAATTTGGCTTATGAGCCTGAGATAATTTGAGAAATGAGATCTTTAAAGCCAAAGCTGAAAAGAGTTGAAATTTGATTTCAAAGTGAAATGGCTTGAGAAAAGTGATTTATGGCTTAAATGCCGGTTTTATGAATTTGATGATGTTGAATGGCGGAAGTGCTGTTTGTTTTGGGCTGGAATGGCTGTGTATGATTATGAATATTGACTGGTTCTGGATTGAACTGTGAGCCGGAATGGCTGTGTATGATATTGATTTATGGCTGGTTGCCGAATGAGTTATGGGCCGTATGGCTGATTATGAATTATGAGTTTGAGCCGAAGGGCTGTATATATTGATAAATTGACTGGTTCTGTATTGAACCGTGAGCCGGATGGCTGGGATGAATATTGATTTTGAATTGAATAAATGTATGATTGAGATCCTGGGCAGTAGCAAGGGTTGTGGTTCGTCCCACTTGCTCCAGGTCAGAGACTGTGATGCCTGGGTAGTAGCGGTAGTAGTGGTGATTCCACTCGCTCCAGGTTGAGCTTTTAAACACCCGCCTGGGTAGTAGCCGCAGTAGTGGTTATTCCACTGGCTCTGGGTTGAGCGGGTAGTAGCAATGGGGTTGTAGCTCAAACCTACTTGCTCCGCGATGGGTGTTTCTGTCCATGGTTAGCTACCAGGACGTGTCAGGTTGGCTATATAACCGACAGATGATATCATCAGCCACTAGGGACAGGCATGCATCATATGCATCTATGTGACATTGTTTTGGTGTGCATACTGTACTTGCTTTGCCTATGTGATTAATTGCTAATTGTTCTACTTGCAATAACTGTTTGTTTGTGCTTGCATCTTCCTATTTGTGATTGCTACTGAGACTTTGTTGGACTGTGGTGATTGGTTGATGGTTGGATTGTTTGGGCCTAGGGCCGTGGGTGAAATGAGATGGACCGATGATTGGTTTCGATTTTGTGTTTCTGATTTTGGAAAAGTATGAAATGCTAATTTAGTTCAGCATGGTTAAACCTTTTTGAAAGGCTTTTGAGTTTTGAGAATTAACGGTTCCTCTTTTAGAAAGGATTTCCGACTTTACTTTTATTGTAAACCGTTGTTTTTGAAAAGAGGCATAAGACGGTTATAAATCACTAGTACGGTTTATCTTCATGTATCATATTACAGTAATTCCCAAAAACCCTCTACTGAGAACCCTTTCGAGGATGATGTTCTCACCCCCTACATTTTTTCCCTTTCAGGATATGGGCGCAGAAGTTACGAAGAGCTTATTTAATTGTTATTGTGATGCTCTGTATTGTTTTAGTTATGGTTTATTGTACCCTCGCCTTTATCTTGATATATTCTGTAACAGGGATAGGAATTGTATTGAATACTGCTTGTGATATTATTTATAAATATATGTATCTATATGGATGTATCCTTTATGAGTTTTTGTAAGTTATATGGTATTTGTAAGTTATATGGTATCTATGGATGTACATTGTCAAATGAAAGTATTCTTGGGAGCGGTATTGCGGTTTAAAGATTTAAACCGGCTCATATTTTAGTATTAAATAGTATAAGTTTCGTCGTAATGTCTGAGCTATCAGAGTTGCGCAGCCGGAAGCGTGAACTTTGGTAGTTAGGGTGTTACATATATACCAGTGCAATGCATGGAAAATATTTAATATTTTATTTATATCTGAAGTATTTTTAACCAAAGTACTCTTCAACACATTAAACTTTAAATCAAACTCAATTTATATCTTTTTATTCATGTGAATAATAAACAATAGTACATAACAAAGAAGTTCACTAAACAATTGGATTAATTAAGTAAAAAGTCATAATATGTAATAAATCAATAATGTCTTAATTTCTATGAGAAAATGTGCATAAATATTTTTTTTGTCTCTAATATTGATCGTTGTACATCTATATGTTGTATTTTTTTGTTTTTGTATCAAATAAAATTTATATGTTATTTATCTAATAATTTATATCTAACTACAAAAGAAA
>NC_029772.3:51284649-51291095 GCF_000817695.3 Arachis duranensis | reverse complement strand
CGAGTCCATTCTTAGAGAAATTGTTGATTCAGTTTTTCTCTTATTTGACAGTGATTACAACCAATTTTGAGATTTTTATGAAAATTGCTGTTAAAAAGATATATACTTATCTATATGGGCAGTTTTGAAGATTTCTTATATAGTTTGACAACTATTTATTTCTAATACCTCGTCTGTGCTTTTACTATGTTATGGAACTCCACTTTCTTAAAATAGAATTTGACTTTCTATCGATTTTACTATAGTTCCAATGCTCATCTTTAAGTGAATGTGTATTCGAGTATTTTTCAAAATTTTGGAAAGGATTTCTCACTTTTGTCTCGGTTGAGTTTCGTTTGATGAACTACACTTGATTTATTCTTGGTTTGAGTTTGATTTAGCATACCACATTGTTTATGCCATTGCTGCTTTTTTTGAAAATGTTGGACTTATAGTTTTCTTCTTACGAATGGACTAAATTCTCTCTTAAGCCTTCCATCTCTATGGACGCCATACTTGACTTTGTCTTTAACTAATCTTTTGCACCTTGTGAACATTACCATTGGTTTTGGTTCTCCTTCTCTTGTAAATTTCATCCTTATGTGAGTCAGTTTGATTTGTTTTGAATTAGTGCATCGTTTATCTTCTCATTGTCTCTAACAGAGTTTTTAGTAAAAAATTTATCCTTGAGAAGTTACTAATGATTGAGTTGTCTTTTCCTACGATTTTTGTATTCTTTTGAATCAATTGAAAGCTGGTTTGATGTCTCACGTCTAGTGGATCTTGTTTTAACTATTTTGATTTAAGATTCCTTCTTTAATGGCTTGACTCCTTTTAAGTACATTTTAATCTCCTTGAATATCCTTCTGAGATGGTGATTTCAAGAACACTTTGGAGTCTTGTTTTGAACTTTTAAAGAAGTTTTGAATTTTCTTTGAAGAAATTCTAAACAGAATTTATTTTCTGTTGCTTGATTGAGATTGAAACCATTGTTCAATTTTTGACAAAATTGTTTTAAAGTTGACATGCACTATTTTAAATGAGGTTTTGAAAAGTTTCCTTGTTTAATGGAAACATGTTCTTTTGTAACGCACCGCTTGTTTCCTTACCAGATTGTAAGCAAAATTTTACCTCAGAATTTCTTTTCTAAAGAGAGTTTAACTTCCTCTTTTGTCCTCGCTATAAATGTTATACACGCTTGTTTAAATATGGACTTTGGGAATTTTTGAACAAGCATTTGATTTCTCTTCCGAGTTTTATGATTGCTTTTGGTTAAGTTGTGCATCTAATGATCTTTCTAAAATATTTGAGGAAATGTTTGAGCTCTTAGCCAAACTTGTGTGCACTTTGTTTTTAAAATTCTACATGATCTACTTCAAACATGAAATTGTATCAAAGAAAGCCACGTTTGTGCCTTTGTTACTCTCTTGAAGAATGTTTATTACTTAACTTTCTTCTAAGCTGCGAAGTGATATTCCTGCAAGTTTTCGATTCTTTTATGAACAATATATTCGGAAGTGTTTTTAATCGTGCTTTTGAAGTTCTGTGAGTTTTGTCTTGGGTTTGAGGGATTCTTCTCTATAAACCTCATATTTCTTCGACTCAGCTTGAATTTGTTTCAAACTAATGTGTTGATCCTTCTCCTTGTTGATCCCATTGGATTTCTTTGATTCAAGGGTTATCTTTAAGGTTGTCAATTGAATTGTGTCTAGCAAACTTCATTGCTTGAGTATCCTTGGTTATCTGGGATTGGATACATTTTCTCAAATCTATTATTGCTATCCTTGACATTTGACTCTCCTTTCTAAATCTTGTATCCTTCTGAGTAGACTTGAGAATTGTTTTGATATCACGTGCGACTTGTAGACGTAGTAGCGTGATGCGTTAGTTCTTTAAGACGTGATATGTGTATATGGAAGGTGAAACAATAGGTGTACCTTGTTATGAGTTGTGGGTGTTTTGTCCCTTGCAAACGAGCTTGCGTGTGTTAGGCTCATGATTGGCTATGAGGTTGTAAAATGATTGGTGGAGTTGGAAAATTGAAGTTCTGAAGTGGGAACAAGATTTGCCAGCGAACGTTATGTCGCGGTTTAAATACCAACATGCTTTGCGGCCTTTTACCACCTTGCTTTGTGAAGGCCTATCTTGATTTGCACCTATTTTGGCACCTCAAGTCTTTGTAAAGCCTTGAGATCATATGACCTTGTGCATTAAGCCTATCTTGTAACGTTTGCTTTGCAATCACACTCCTACCTTTGTATCTTTATGCATACGACCATCAAAGTATTTGAAAATCGTATATATGTTTATATTTTGGGATATATTTTTGCTTTTTCCTTAAATGTGTTCAAGGGTGAACTGTTATGAAATTTCTTTCGTTTTCATCAATTTTCGAGGGCAAAAATTTTTATAAGGTGGGTAGAATGTAAGATCCAGAACTTTTGAAAAGTCGTATTATGATCAAGTCTCAAATTCTATGGTTATTTATAGCCTTAATTTCAGAAATTATTTTATTAAAGATAATTAAGGCGAGTTTTGATTTATTGAATTTGAGATGAGTTATGATTATTATCCAATTTTATAATTATTGGATTATTTTCTATATTTCGATTATAAATTTGGCAGTTATGAAATAATAGGGGTTCTACATGAGTTGGATTATATAAGTAATATTTTAAATATTAATACTGCTATTTTGGGAAAATAGAGAAGTTAATTATATTATTCCCATTGTTGGATTTTGGCATTTTATTGAAAATAATTTATGAAATTGATAAACAAATAGTATTTCCTATATATAATTAGTATTGAATTTTATTTGGGTTTCAATTACTATATTTCCCCTAACCCTAACTTTTGGAAAAAAAAACACATACACACACACACACACCAAACACCCTCAGCAAACTCACCCAAGCCTGAAACCCTAACCTCCCTCAACACCTTCAGCGCCGCAAATCCCCCTTACTGCCGCCACCTCACTCACAGTCAACACACAAACACAGGGACGGGGAAGAAGGGAAAGATAGCACCGCTGTCGTCGCGCTTGGCTGCAGCCGTCGCTGTCCTTGCTCCGAACTTGCCGACGAGTGGTCGCCACTGTGGCGCGCCGAGAGGAGAAAAGTCGTGCCTGGAAGTCGTCTTGTTCTGCCGCCAAGGGTTCCATCTCAGTCAACCGGTCGTGGTTGGTACTGTGGCCGTCCCTAATGGAGTCCACCGTGGAGAAGAGAACGACGCAAGGTAAAAGAGGACGCGCTGCCGCTCCCGTCGTGAATCGCGACCAGAGGAAGAAGCGGGTCATGCAAGAGGAGCAGAGGGTGGTGCTTATGCCACTACACCCCTTGCCGCCGCCGTCGGGGTCACCACGCAGTCCACTTTGCCAGCTTCCGAAAGAGAATCATGGTGGAGCTCCGTTTCTGCTTCTAGGTGGAGGAAAGCCAATGAAGGGAGAGAACGCCATTGAGTGGAGGAAAATGCCGCTGTCATGTTTCTCGGTCACTGGTGGTGGAGCTCGTATCGCTGGGTGAGCCGCCGTTCTTACCATTGCTCTGTTTGGGTTCTGTGTTGAGCACGCCACCGTTGCCTTTGGAAGCTGCTACTGAGGCCAGGATGCTATGGTGGTTGCTAATGGAGCCGCCGTTGATGAATGTGATGCGGCCATGCTGATTCTGAGTTGCTGTGTCACAGCAGAAGTAAGAAACACACTGGAATGGCAGCATCGGAGTTGCTGTTCTGTTGATGCCGCTGCCTAGGTCGTTGTGGTACAAGCCTCCGTTGATAGAGCTGCTCTGTTTAGTGATTTCTGTGAGTTTCGACCTTTCGGTAAGGGTTTTAAATTTGTGGTTTCGGTCATTTGGCATTTCGAAAAGGTTTTGATGTTGCACGGTTTTTATAGATGACCCACCGGAGCTTCTGGCCACCGCTGGAGCTGTTGCCGAGCCGGTTCGAAATCGCAGCTGTTCCGTTTTGTTAATTCGGTGAGTATATCTATTTTCGAAAGCTCTGCGTTAGTGTTCTGTTCTGTGCGATAAAGTATTTGCGATGTTAATGGTTTTAGGAGTTAGAACCCGGTTCGTTTATGCCACTTGTAGCTATTTCTGCTTTCGAGAGAGCAAGCAGAGCCGAGGTTCTGATTGCCGGTGATTTTGAGCTGAGCAAAAAGGAATCAGTTAACGAGTTTGGGCTATGGAATTGCGTTTTGAGGTAGGGGCGCTTTCCAAAAACTATGTTTTATGTATTGGAATTATTAAATATGGATACTGATGTGAGATATTATGTATTTGGTGATTGTATCTGCCTTATGTATTATTTGATTGACTCGAATGATTATGGATGTTGGTTTGGCTGAATTGTGCTGTGGATTTGTAAAATGAAATTTGTAATGTTTGAAGTTGATTCTTTAAAGATTTGAAATCTAAGTTTAATCCGTTGAGGATTGATTTGATTTGAGTTAATTATTTTGATGATTTGAGAAGTCGAATGCACTTTTGAATTCAGCCTGGTTTACTTTAATTGACTTGGTTTTGGACAAATGATTTATTTCTGAACCGATTCTTTTAAGCTTTGGAAATGAGTTAAATCTGTTGATATTGAGTTGATTTTGAAATGGTTTCCTTGAGATATGCCACTGAGGCGACTATTGGATTTAGCTTGCTTTTGAATTGATTTCTGGTTTTGAGCTGTTGAAAAGGAATGAGAAATGGTTTAGTTGAGACCCGAACCGGGTGGCAAAAGTCCAAGTTTTAGGGGAGGTGCTGCCGAAATTTCTATAAAATCCTACTCTTGTTTGTAAAGTTATTTAAAAAGGGTTGGATTTGAGAAATTATATTATTTGATTTATTAAGAGAATATTTATATTTTCAAGCTTAATTTATTTAATGAACTTTATGCGTTGAGTTCGGCTTATTTAGAAATGAACTATTTGTACAGTTTGAATCACTGAAGGAAAGAATGATGCTCTAATGTTGATTTCAATATAAAAAGGAGCTTTTAGTGATTTTAAAGGAATCTAGACTTTTGATTGAGTAATCAAGTTTGAGGCATTTTGAAAGAGTTAGAAAAATGGGTTCCAAAAAGAAACCTGAAAGTGGTTTGATTCAAATGAACCGGTTCCGTTTCAAATGAGTCGATTTTTGGACCGGGTTGGAACTTGTGATTTTGTATGATCGGTTTCATAATAAATTCAGTTTTTATTTACTTGAACCGAGAATCTATGATTTCAAGAGTTTCAATGAATTTTAAGGAATTTATATAAGTTGACCTTCCCTAAAGAGTCGGGACTCTGACGAGAAATTTTTGTTATAAAATCCCATTGTTGTATGAGTGATTTTGAATGTTCCCAAAATGAATCTTTAACTTTCCATGGTTTTGGAAGTTTTGGAAAGAGAATGCCGGGAGTGGCTTTGTTTTAAAAAGGGAACTCACTTTTAGAAAATTTGGCTTATGAGCCTGAGATAATTTGAGAAATGAGATTTATGGCTTAAATGCCGATTTATGAATTTGATAATGTTGAATGGTAGAGGTGCTATTTTGTTATGAGCCGGAATGGCTGTATATGATATTGATTTATGGCTGATTGCCGAATGAGTTATGGGCCGTATGGCTGACTATGAATTATGAATTTAAGCCGGATGGCTGAGATGGATGTTGATCCATGACTGGCACTGAATGAATATATGCTTGAGATACCTGGGTAGTAGCAAGGGTTGTGGTTCGTCCCACTTGCTCCAGGTCAGAGACTGTGACGCCTGGGTAGTAGCGGCAGTAGTGGTGATTCCACTCGCTCCAGGTTGAGCTGTTAAACACCCGCCTGGGTAGTAACCGCAGTAGTGGTTATTCCATTGGCTCTGGGTTGAGCGGGTAGTAGCAAGGGGGTTTGTAGCTCAAACCTACTTGGTCCGTGATGGGTGTTTCTATCCATGGTTAGCTACCAGGACGTGTCGAATTGGCTATATAACCGACAGATGATATCATCAGCCACTAGGAACAGGCATGCATCATATGCATCTATGTGACATTGTTTGGGTGTGCATATTGTACTTGGTTTGCCTATGTGATTACTTGTGATTACCTGCTACTTGTTCTACTTGCTGTAACTGTTTGTTTGTGCTTGAACTTCCTATCTGTGTTTGCAACTGGGACTCTGTTGGTTTGTGATGATAGGTTGTTGGATTGGATTGTTTGGGCCTAGGGCCGTGGTTGAATTGAGATGGACCGATGGTTGATTCCGGTTCTATGTTTCTGGTTTGGAAAACTATGAAAGGCTATTTTTGGTTCAGTATAGATAAACCTTTTGAAAAGCTTTTGATGTTTTTGAGAATTGAACGGTTCCTCTTTTCGAAAAAAATTTCTGACTTTACTCTTGTTGTAAACCGTTGTTTTTGAAAAGAGGCATAAGACCGTTATTAATCACTGGTACGATTTATCTTCACGTATCCTATTACAGTAATTCCCAAAAACCCTCTACT
>NC_029772.3:51278241-51284530 GCF_000817695.3 Arachis duranensis | reverse complement strand
AATGAAAGTATTCTTGGGAGCGGTATTGCGGTTTAAAGATTTAAACCGGCTCATATTTTAGTATTAAATAGTATAAGTTTCGTCGTAATGTCCGAGCTATCAGAGTTGCGCAGCCAGAAGCGTGAGCTTTGGTAGTTAGAGTGTTACATTATGGTATCAGAGCAGTCCTTCCTGTAGAGCCTAAGGAATGGACCGACTATGCTTCAATTGCATACTCTGAGCATTTGTCATGTATTAGGTCTTGTCGGATGACGAGAATTAGAGCTTTAAACGCATGACGGCCTATTGATTAACGCTGTTAGTCTTGCATTGCATAATTCCTGATATTAAGTTTGGCCGGCTTAATACTAGTGAATTATGTACATGAGAGCACCGATGGGTTATCATAGGTGATACACGAGTTTCGAGTAAAGCGAATCGCGAGTTTTGGGAACATTGGAAACTATTTCTCGAGCCTATTCAGTTGTGTGTCTTGAATTCCGTTCGAGTCGACTTGTTCTTTCATAGCCTAACTTGAGGTTCTTGTTTGCCACTCCTCTTGGAAAGTAATTTGATGTTCCAACTCTATTTCCTCTATTCATATGTATTCTTGACTGATCTTAAATATGTATGCTCGTTTAGAATCCTTGTTGCATCTATCTTCCTCTATTTGAGTTCTTCTTGATTCACGTGTTCCTTGCTATAGCTTTGAACTTGTCTTAGTGTGTTGTGCCTTCTATCTCCGGATTTCGAGTCCATTCTTAGAGAAATTGTTGATTCAGTTTTTCTCTTATTTGACAGTGATTACAACCAATTTTGAGATTTTTATGAAAATTGCTGTTAAAAAGATATATACTTATCTATATGGGCAGTTTTGAAGATTTCTTATATAGTTTGACAACTATTTATTTCTAATACCTCGTCTGTGCTTTTACTATGTTATGGAACTCCACTTTCTTAAAATAGAATTTGACTTTCTATCGATTTTACTATAGTTCCAATGCTCATCTTTAAGTGAATGTGTATTCGAGTATTTTTCAAAATTTTGGAAAGGATTTCTCACTTTTGTCTCGGTTGAGTTTCGTTTGATGAACTACACTTGATTTATTCTTGGTTTGAGTTTGATTTAGCATACCACATTGTTTATGCCATTGCTGCTTTTTTTGAAAATGTTGGACTTATAGTTTTCTTCTTACGAATGGACTAAATTCTCTCTTAAGCCTTCCATCTCTATGGACGCCATACTTGACTTTGTCTTTAACTAATCTTTTGCACCTTGTGAACATTACCATTGGTTTTGGTTCTCCTTCTCTTGTAAATTTCATCCTTATGTGAGTCAGTTTGATTTGTTTTGAATTAGTGCATCGTTTATCTTCTCATTGTCTCTAACAGAGTTTTTAGTAAAAAATTTATCCTTGAGAAGTTACTAATGATTGAGTTGTCTTTTCCTACGATTTTTGTATTCTTTTGAATCAATTGAAAGCTGGTTTGATGTCTCACGTCTAGTGGATCTTGTTTTAACTATTTTGATTTAAGATTCCTTCTTTAATGGCTTGACTCCTTTTAAGTACATTTTAATCTCCTTGAATATCCTTCTGAGATGGTGATTTCAAGAACACTTTGGAGTCTTGTTTTGAACTTTTAAAGAAGTTTTGAATTTTCTTTGAAGAAATTCTAAACAGAATTTATTTTCTGTTGCTTGATTGAGATTGAAACCATTGTTCAATTTTTGACAAAATTGTTTTAAAGTTGACATGCACTATTTTAAATGAGGTTTTGAAAAGTTTCCTTATTTAATGGAAACCTGTTCGTTTGTAACGCACCGCTTGTTTCCTTACCAACTGTAAGCAAATTTTTACCTCGGATTTTCATGAGTTTTGTCTTGGGTTTGAGGGATTCTTCTCTATAAACCTCATATTTCTTCGACTCAGCTTGAATTTGTTTCAAACTAATGTGTTGATCCTTCTCCTTGTTGATCCCATTGGATTTCTTTGATTCAAGGGTTATCTTTAAGGTTGTCAATTGAATTGTGTCTAGCAAACTTCATTGCTTGAGTATCCTTGGTTATCTGGGATTGGATACATTTTCTCTATTATTGCTATCCTTGACATTTGACTCTCCTTTCTAAATCTTGTATCCTTCTGAGTAGACTTGAGAATTGTTTTGATATCACATGCGACTTGTAGACGTAGTAGTGTGATGCGTTAGTTCTTTAAGACGTGATATGTGTATATGGAAGGTGAAACGATAGGTGTACCTTGTTATGAGTTGTGGGTGTTTTGTCCCTTGCAAACGAGCTTGCGTGTGTTAGGCTCATGATTGGCTATGAGGTTGTAAAATGATTGGTGGAGTTGGAAAATTGAAGTTCTGAAGTGGGAACAAGATTTGTCAGCGAACGTTATGTCGCGGTTTAAATACCAACATGCTTTGCGGCCTTTTACCACCTTGCTTTGTGAAGGCCTATCTTGATTTGCACCTATTGTGGCACCTCAAGTCTTTGTAAAGCCTTGAGATTATATGACCTTGTGCATTAAGCCTATCTTGTAACGTTTGCTTTGCAATCACACTCCTACCTTTGTATCTTTATGCATACGACCATCAAAGTATTTGAAAATCGTATATATGTTTATATTTTGGGATATATTTTTGCTTTTTCCTTAAATGTGTTCAAGGGTGAACTGTTATGAAATTTCTTTCGTTTTTATCAATTTTCGAGGGCAAAAATTTTTATAAGGTGGGTAGAATGTAAGATCCAGAACTTTTGAAAAGTCTTATTATGATCAAGTCTCAAATTCTATGGTTATTTATAGCCTTAATTTCAGAAATTATTTTATTAAAGATAATTAAGGCGAGTTTTGATTTATTGAATTTGAGATGAGTTATGATTATTATCCAATTTTATAATTATTGGATTATTTTCTATATTTCGATTATAAATTTGGCAGTTATGAAATAATAGGGGTTCTACATGAGTTGGATTATATAAGTAATATTTTAAATATTAATACTGCTATTTTGGGAAAATAGAGAAGTTAATTATATTATTCCCATTGTTGGATTTTGGCATTTTATTGAAAATAATTTATGAAATTGATAAATAAATAGTATTTCCTATATATAATTAGTATCGAATTTTATTTGGGTTTCAATTACTATATTTCCCCTAACCCTAACTTTTGGAAAAAAAAACACATACACACACACACACCAAACACCCTCAGCAAACTCACCCAAGCCTGAAACCCTAACCTCCCTCAACACCTTCAGCGCCGCAAATCCCCCTTACTGCCGCCACCTCACTCACAGTCAACACATAAACACAGGGACGGGGAAGAAGGGAAAGATAGCGCCGCTGTCGTCGCGCTTGGCTGCAGCCGTCGCCGTCCTTGCTCCGAACTTGCCGACGAGTGGTCGCCACTGTGGCGCGCCGAGAGGAGAAAAGTCGTGCCTGGAAGTCGTCTTGTTCTGCCGCCAAGGGTTCCATCTCAGTCAACCTGTCGTGGTTGGTACTGCGGCCGTCCCTGATGGAGTCCACCGTGGAGAAGAGAACGACGCAAGGTAAAGGAGGACGCGCTGCCGCTCCCGTCGTGAATCGCGACCAGAGGAAGAAGCGGGTCATGCAAGAGGAGCAGAGGGTGGTGCTTATGCCACTACGCCCCTTGCCGCCGCCGTCGAGGTCACCACGCAGTCCACCTTGCCAGCTTCCGAAAGAGAATCATGGTGGAGCTCCGTTTCTGCTTCTAGGTGGAGGAAAGCCAATGAAGGGAGAGAACGCCATTGAGTGGAGGAAAATGCCGCTGTCGTGTTTTTCGGTCACTGGTGGTGGAGCTCGTATCGCTGGGTGAGCCGCCGTTCTTACCATTGCTTTGTGTGGGTTCTGTGTTGAGCACGCCACCGTTGCCTTTGGAAGCCGCTACTGAGGCCAGGATGCTATGGTGGTTGCTAATGGAGCCGCCGTCGATGAATGTGATGCAGCCATGCTTATTCTGAGTTGCTGTGTCACAGCAGAAGTAAGAAACACACTGGAATGGTAGCATCGGAGTTGCTGTTCTGTTGATGCCGCTGCCTGGGTCGTTGTGGTACAAGCCGCCGTTGATAGAGCTGCTCTGTTTAGTGATTTCTGCGAGTTTCGACCTTTCGGTAAGGGTTTTAAATTTGTGGTTTCGGTCATTTGGCATTTCGAAAAGGTTTTGATGTTGCACGGTTTTTATAGATGACCCACCGGAGCTTCTGGCCACCGCCGGAGCTGTTGCCGAGCCGGTTCGAAATCGCAGCTGTTCCGTTTTGTTAATTCGGTGAGTATATCTATTTTCGAAAGCTCTGCGTTAGTGTTCTGTTCTGTGCGATAAAGTATTTGCGATGTTAATGGTTTTAGGAGTTAGAACCCGGTTCGTTTATGCCACTTGTAGCTATTTCTGCTTTTGAGAGAGCAAGCAAAGCCGAGGTTCTGATTGCCGGTGATTTTGAGCTGAGCAAAAAGGAATCAGTTAACGAGTTTGGGCTATGGAATTGCGTTTTGAGGTAGGGGCGCTTTCCAAAAACTATGTTTTATGTATTGGAATTATTAAATATGGATACTGATGTGAGTTATTATGTATTTTGTGATTGTATCTGCCTTATGTATTATTTGATTGACTCGAATGATTATGGATGTTGGTTTGGCTGAATTGTTGTGCGACTTTGTGAAATGTAATGTTTTAAAGTTGATTCTTTAAAGATTTGAAAACTGAGTGTAAACCGTTGATGATTGGTTTGAATTGAGTCAATTATTTCAATTGTGAAAAGTCAAATGCACTTTTGAGTTCAGCCTGATTTATTTTAATTGACTTGGTTTTTGGACAAATGATTTGTTATTGAGCCGTCTTTTTAAAGCTTTGGAAATGAGTTAAATCGGTTGATATTGATTTGATTTTGAAACGGTTTCCTTGAGTTATGCCAATGAGGCAACTGTTGGATTTAGCTTGATTTTGAATTGATTTTTGGATTCTAGACTGCTGAAAGGGATTGAGGAACGGTTTAGTTGGATGGTTTTGAGCTGTTGAAAAGGAATGAGAAATGGTTTAGTTGAGACCCGAACCGGGTGGCAAAAGTCCAAGTTTTAGGGGAGGTGCTGCCGAAATTTCTATAAAATCCTACTCTTGTTTGTAAAGTTATTTAAAAAGGGTTGGATTTGAGAAATTGTATTATTTGATTTATTAAGAGAATATTTATATTTTCAAGCTTAATTTATTTAATGAACTTTATGCGTTGAGTTCGGCTTATTTAGAAATGAACTATTTTTCTGTTTGTACAGTTTGAATCACTGAAGGAAAGAATGATGCTCTAATGTTGATTTCAATATAAAAAGGAGCTTTTAGTGATTTTAAAGGAATCTAGACTTTTGATTGAGTAATCAAGTTTGGTTTTAAAGGAAACCAGATTGTTGATTGAGTAATTAAGCTTGAGGCATTCTGGAAGAGTTAGAAAAATGGGTTCCAAAAAGAAACCTGAAAGTGGTTTGATTCAAATGAACCGGTTCCGTTTCAAATGAGTTGATTTTTGGACCGGGTTGGAACTTGTGATTTTGTACGATCGGTTTTATAATAAATTCAGTTTTATTTACTTGAACCGAGGATTTATGATTTTAAGAGTTTCAACAAATTTTAAGGAATTTATATAAGTTGACCTTCCCTAAAGACTCGGGACTCTGGCGAGAAATTTTTGTTATAAAATCCCATTGTTAGATGGGTGATTCTGAATGTTCCCAAAATGAATCTTTAACTTTCCATGGTTCTGGAAGTTTTGGAAAGAGAAAGCCGAGAGTGGCTTTGTTTTAAAAAGGGAACTCACTTTGAGTAAATTTGGCTTATGAGCCTGAGATGATTTGAGAAACGAGATTTCTAAAGCCAAGGCTGAAAAGAGTTGAAACTTGATTTCAAAGTGAAATGAATAGAGAAAATGATTTATGGCTTAAATGCCAATTTCATGAATTTGATGATTTTGAATGTGGAAGTGCTGTTTTGTTGAGAGCCGAATTGGCTGTGTATGTTTATACATATTGATTGGTTCTGGATTGAACCGTGAGCCGGAATGGCTGTGTATGATATGAATATTGGCTGGTTCTGGAATGAACCGTGAGCCGGATGGCTGAGATGGATGGTGATCCATGATTGAATATAAATGCATGTATGCAATTGAATGATTTGTGAATTTAAGCCGAATGGCTGAGATGAAAGTTGTAAGCGAGTATGCTTGTGTTTTCTCTCTGGTTGTAAGGGTGACAAGGCACCGATACCCTCTAATGGCGACAGGGCGCAGATACCCTCTAATG
>NC_029772.3:51272057-51277390 GCF_000817695.3 Arachis duranensis | reverse complement strand
CAGTGATCATCACTCGTCTTATGAATCTTACAAATCAACAGCTAATTACTCAAAATCCAAATTTATATTTCAACCTATAAAAACTCCAATCAAAACAAATATATCATAGCATTTCACTACATATATCGAAGAAGTAATTTCAACAAACTCACAGCTAATTCATCCAATATAACATAACCAAATCATAACCTCCGTCCCAACACATAATCACATTACGGCCTCCGGCCTAACATAATATCACATCACGGTCTCCGACCCAAAATATACACAAACCACGACAATCTGAAACCACGAGTCACAATCACATAGCAATCAAATAATCGCACAAAAGAGCAAGTATAACAAGTAGCACAATTAGTAGTTAACAAAATATCAATTAGGCAAACCAAGTAATTATACAGACTCAAAAAATGTAAACAAATGCAGTATGATGTATGTCTGTCCTATTAGCCATGAGCTCACATGCTGATTATCTGCTAAACCCGTCACAAAATTTGGTTGACATCCTGGATCAGTCTCCCAATGGCATCTCCAGGAGGAATTATACAAATCATGGTACCATTATCTCAACGGAGAGTGTCATTTCACCTTCTCTTAGAGGTATAAATCGTGCCAAACAACGGAGAGTGCCGTCTCACATCAACGGAGAGTGTCCTCTCACCTTCCTGAGAGAAAGTGGGCATTATGTATTGTCGTTCCCACTGAGCCTTATGCACACATCTCAAGTGAGCATTACGTATCACCGTCCTTATAAGATTGTGCTCAAAATCATATCACGCAAGTGGAATAACACCTAAACCTTATCACATAACCAGGACAAACCACCGTCAGTTATCACATTTCAATAATATTCACAATCAATCACGCTTAGAATCATTTAACAGAACAACGACTAAAAACATTTTTGGAGCAAAACGATATACTGCACAAAATGGAACCAGAACATTTTTTAACCAAGAATGATCTACGAAAACGGTAAAGTTAAATGGTGGCAGGAGCATCTCGACGGCAACGAAAATGCAAGCTCGATGGCGGCTGTGGTAGTTCCGGCGTCATTCTCCTTCTAGTTTTCTCTCGCGGTGACGCGATGGCAATGTGACAGTGGATCTGATAGCGACGACGACGTACAGCTCGGCAACGGTGACCAAGTGTCGACAACGGAGACCCTCTAGCGGTGGTGATGGGACACAATCGGCTGGGACTTGGTGAAACTTGATGGCAGCGACTCCTCTCTCCCTCGTGTCACATCTTTCTCTCTTTTCCTCCTCTTGGTTTGATGACGACAGTATCGGCAACACCCAGTCCCGCCAACATCGTCCCATTTCTCCATCCCCTCTCCTTCTTCTTCCTCTTTTCCCGCGGGGTCGCTCTCTCTTTTTGTTTTCTTTCTTCTGACCACTGGGGATGAGTGACGGTTGTGTAGAGGTGAGGGTGTGAGTGTAGTGTGTATTAAGATTTGGTGAGTTGTTTTGGAAATTAGGGGTTTGGGTAGAATAGAAATTTTAACAAAAACTAAAGGGTAGAGTAATAATTTAAAATCAATCTAATCCAATATAATTTTGCTTTGAAAATACTAATTATTCTTCAACTTACACATTATTTTCAATTGAGTACTCTAATTTAAAAATTAGAGATAATCAAACTAATTTTTTATTCATAAAATAAAGTTCAAAATCAATATATTCAAATTAAAGCATATAAAATTCTCATTATTTTTCAATTACTAAAACTTTAAATTATAAATGATAAATTTTCTAATTTATATATAAAAATTTCTGAAAATATAATCTTAAATATAATGAATCATAAATAATTTATTATTTAATTTTTAAAAATCTGGAGTCTTATAAAATAAGTCCTATTTTAGTCCTTGAGATTGGTGAATTATACTGATATACTCTCTAACTTCCTAATTGCTATAATTTGATCCTTTATATTAAAAAAAAGTGAATCAATATAGTCCCTTGTGTGTTTTCTGTAGCCGGAACTTAACACTGTTAGTGACGTGGTTCAAGTTTTGCCATGCTGGACATATTAGAACGACGTTGTACGCATTTTGATGCTAAAGAAGACACTAAACGACGTCGTTTGAAAATTTGAACAATATTAAAATGTTATACCCCTTCCTTTTGAACAATACTAATTGTTCAAATTCTCAAACAACGTCGCTTAGTACTTTTTTTAGGGACAAAATACGTATGACATTGTTTTAATATGTCGGCAAGACTGGAGTCATCTCGCTAATAGCTTTGACGACGAAAAATACACAAAAGACTATATTAATGTACTTTTTTAAATTTGAAGGACTAAATTGTAACAATTAAAAATTAAAGATTAAATCAATATAAATTTTTAATTTCAGGAACTAAAATAAGAATTAACACACTTTAGACGTTTTAGTGTTGGAAATTATTTTTTTAAAAAAAAATAAGAGTGAGTAAATATACTATAAAATAAAATCAATATACCCAGCAAATATGGGATACGCTTTTATTGCGATTAATGTAAATTATATATCCGACATAGAAATATATGATGGTTTTTAAAGGGAAATAAGATATTATATAATGCCAGTCAAATTATATTGGTCCATTAGTCTTCCAGGTAATTACCGTATTGATATTCATTCGATTAATGAAAATTAATGTTGTATATATATGTGGCTGAGGTATATGTATAATAATGTACGAAAGTGATATAAAAGTATCCTTTTCAGTTTTTGACTAAATTTTAATAAAGTCTTCACCTATTAATATAAGTGAATTGACTTATTTCCGTGATTGGTTGCGAACAGATTGCTTATATGATGTATTAGTTAGAGGTTAAATTATCAAATATACTTAATTTTCAGTGACATATAGTACTTATATTTGACAACTCAATTTTTAACTTACACATTATTTAAGTAACTTGTTCGCAACTGATCATATGGATCGATCAGTTCACTTATATTGATGGATAGAAATCTAATTGAAGTTAGTAATGATTAGAATGCGATATGTCCTACAGACAAATAATTAGGAATCGAGTAAGGAAATAGATCCTTTCTAATTTTTTTAACACTTGAAAAAATGCAGTATGATTTTTTACTATTAATTTTATAAGTGGGACCAAAATTGAATATAAAAGAGAAAACAATGAAGAGTGAGAGATCACAATTAACACCATCTAATTTTTTCTTTACTGGAAATGATCCACTCCCAAATGGCATTTACCCTGATATAAATGAAGTCGAAATTGAAATTTTTTAGAAGTTTTAAATTAAAAATAGTCGTCTAATTTTAGTTTTTTATTTTAAAAATAAATAAAAATTTTATCCAAACAAAAAACTGATGGATACAAATCTTTAAAAGAAAATTGAAGTGTTTTTTGGATGGCTAGTCTCTAAGACTGAATTTGATTATAAGAAAAAGATAAAACAAAACATTATAATAAGACACAAAAATTAATATTCTTGTAATTTTTTGTAGTAAACTAAATGTAAGAAAAAACAAAATGTGAAAGTCTAATTTATTTTTACCTTTTTATATACAAAAAATTAAAAAATATATATAATAATAAAAAATATAATTATAAAAAATTAATAAAAATAATAAAAAATAGTGGTGATTTGTGCTGTAAAATACAATATTTTTGTGACAATTTAAAATGGGATTTAGGAGTGATTATAAATGAATAGAAAATTTCTATTTAGATATATCGATCATAGTGGTTTAAAATACTGTCAAATAATTTGATACTATATATTTAATTAGCAATGGTTATATCAGCTATTGCTGAAAACTGCTGCAAAAATTAATTTCTACACCCTAAAAGATACTGGTTGGTGAATTACTGAAAATCAATCTTGTAACAGTTTTACATAATTTAATAGTTTGATTAAATTTTTAATTAATAAATTTTAATCATCAATTTTATAAAAAAGACAATTTTATGTAAATTTGTACTAAATATTTAGTATAGTATAGTATATTCATGTTGATCCCTTGATGGAATAGAACTTATTAGAGTTTAAATTTTCGAATTTAAAACGTATTTAAAGTAGTTGAAATGCTGGCTTCTTATAAAAAGTATTAAGGTTAGCATCCCAGCATGAGGCGTGTGAGTGCGTATCTCTGACCAAAAGAAGAACTAAGGATCCCACTAATTAGGCGATGCAAAACAGTGAAACAGTGTTATCTTAGCTTTAATACAAATCAATAATACACTACATTGGTAGCACGAATTATACAAGCAGCTATCAAATTGAAATATTTATTATTTCTGTGGAACACACCTGACAACACAACACAATGAATAATAACAATCTTAATTATGGGACGCATTTAATTTAATTTAATTTAAAACTCGTAGTTAAGGCTGCGATGGTAACGAAAATAGAATAAAATAAGACACTAAAAACAAAATACAAAAGATAAAAATATAAAAATTAATTTATTTGATAATAAATTAAAATAAAATAAAAATATAATTTATTTTTATTTTATTTTATTTAAAAATTTAAAATAAAAAATATAATTATAAAAAGTTAATAAAAATAATAAAAAATAAATTATATTATTTGTTAATATTTTTGTATTTTTTTATTAAAATAAAAATAAAATATATTAATTTAATATTTTAAAATATAATATCTTATACATATTTTATTTACGGAAAAGCTCTGCATACAAGCCATTAGGGCTTGTATGCTTTACAAGTTTATTAAACAATAAATTTAAAATACGCGCTGCTCCACGTACGCTGATTACACGCGCTATATAACATCTCGCGTATATCTAACTACCAAATTTAAAATATTTGTTTCCTTCTTCGTTTTCGTTATTTTAAGATTTGGTTGTTTTTCTTCTCGCGTTCTCTTTTTCTCTCTCTGCAACTCGAGCTTAGTTTTCTCTTTTGATTTGTTGTTTTCTGAAATCAAAGTTCAAACTCGTTTTGAAGATGATGGATCTTTCAAGCACAGATTCTGTGCTGAATCCAGGCGATGTGGATTATGAATTTGAATCTAACGAAGTTCCTGAGGTTTGATTTACAGTAATTTATATAGCAGTGTGTAGTTTAAAAATTGCTGAACATTGACTGTGAAAGTAACACGTTAACATGAATCTATCGATTCAATGTATTAGTTGTGATTAATTACCTGGAATTTATAGCAGACGCTCGGGTGTAGATCAATTCTTCTTTGGGTGTATTTTAGCTAGAAGTGTGGGTGTATCTACACTTTACTGATTTTTGTTATTTTAATTGAGTTGTTGTTGTTCAGGTGTATTATATCAGACATGATTGTGTGTGTTTTTAGTTGTTGACATGGTGTATTCTGCAGCCTGTGTATT
>NC_029772.3:51268364-51270785 GCF_000817695.3 Arachis duranensis | reverse complement strand
AGAGCATGCATTCATTTTTTAACAAGTACATCACCCGGAACAGCTCGCTTATTCAGTTCGTCAAACAGTACGATAATTGCCTCGGAAGCAGGGAGCAAGCAGAGAGAGAATCAGATGCTGCAGATTTTCATACGGTCATACCGTGTGCAACCAAATCCTCCATCAAAGCTCAGTTTCAAGATACGTACACCCACGCAAAGTTTAGGGAAGTCCAAGCCCAATTCAGAGGAAAGGCGAATTGCATCACCAGATTAAAGAATTCCGCTCTAGGCTATTCAGTATACGAAGTCGGAGAACAAGTTTCCAGCTCAATATTCGACAAGTTCACGGTTACCTACGACTCAGTTGCAGCCGAGGTAAAATGCCAATGCTTATTATTCGAGTCGAGAGGGATACTATGCCGTCACGCACTAAGCGTTTTAAGCTTCGAACAAGTAAGCCAAGTGTCCCCTAGATACATACTGGAACGATGGAGCAAGAAGGTAAAGAGGCAACACACACACATCAAGAGCAGCCACGACGAGCCACTAATGGAGCCAAGAAGCAAGAGGTTCGACCAATTGGTTTTTCGTTCGCAAAATATCTGCGAATTTGCCTCCGAATCGGAGGAGCTGACTGCAATTCTGCACCGTGCGTACGATAACGTCATGGCCGAGATGGAAGCAATAAAAGGCAAAAGGAAGGGGACATCTTCTTTATCCCACGAAGACGCCAACTTGGAATCCATTAACGAGCTTCAAAGCCCGCCAAGGATTCGAACAAGAGGACATCCAAAAAATAGGCTAGGTTCAAAGCTGGAGAAACAGATTGCAAATTCCACAAAGAAGAAGAAGACGAAAGTTTTAAGCGAGGTAAATGTAATGTTCTTTAAATTTGTGGCGATTGAGTTTATTTTTCTAGTTAATAGTTTAGCTAATGCGTGAGTGTTATATTCAGATAAACCTGTTTGATGCTGTATCAGTGGCGCATTCAAGTTGCAGCCAATATCAGGGACAAGTTATAAATTATCAGTTCAGGGTACCAGCAGCAGGGGATAACTCTTTGGGTGTATAGTTATAGAGAGTATGGGTGTAAAATCACTGTTACTTTTGGGTGTATTTTTGTTAATTGACAATTTACATATAGACACATATATAGATACATATAGAACAAAAGCTGTAAAAATTCACAGGTTATGGGCGATATATTTCAGTTGATGTTTTTTTTCATATTTTAGTACATGTAATTCATTCATTTTCAATACAGCACAGACAGTTGGGTGTATATTTTATTCAATCTTGGGTGTATTATTAGACTTGCGTTGGGTGTAACAGTTTATAATATGCGTATGGCTTGATTTTTTGCTTCATGTTTTACCACCTGTAATACAGTTTTTGAATACATCACAGACAGTTTACCAGCACAGATAGTTTAACTATGGGAAAAAATATACATGGAATAGAAGTTGTTGATAAATGGCAAATATTTACATCATTTGTTCAATTTACAAACTACCCAGTCAATTTACAAACTAGCTAGCAGTTGGATTACTCATTTTCTATATCAATAGAATTTATCTAACAAAACGGACTCAATAATACGGAGGATGGCTTCGACAGTCTTATTGCATTACTCGCTCTAATTGCTTCATCTCTCTCTTTACTCATTTCATTGAATAGTATCCGCGAAGCATACTCTACTCTATAGTGGTCCACCTCGTCCTACAATTAAAAAGTATATTATGTTTAAACAGAAATATTAATTCAGTAAAGTAATACAGAGTTATATAGTTCTAAAGACAGTTACCTGTGTCCAATTATCCCATTCATACTTCCCTTTTTTAATGTTTTCCGGCTCTATTAACTCAAGCCACTTCATTACGTAGATAGCGCAGTCATAGCTGAAAACGAAGAAAATAAATTACAAATCTCATTTAGGAAAGTTTAATGTTCAGAGTCACAAATTTATACCTTGTTTTTTGGCCTGATATTTTAACATATTCTTGTATTTATCAGCCATAACCACCAATGTCCCGAGTGGCAAACAGGAGCAAAAATCTGAAGGATTTCCACATTTCAACAGTCTGTTATTTTATTTGGCATATAAGTAAATAAGCGTACTAACAAATTTAGGAAACGCAAACTTACATATGGATGCGAACTTAATTTTTTTCTATCTATGAATTCAATGAAACTCGGGTAGGCTTCCACCCTGAATTCTTTGTTCGTTTTCGGGGATATGAATTCCCCCCTTGGGTGATCCGAAAGTGCCATGCTCTGCAAGAATTGCAATACAAGAAATGAAAACATGAAAATACACAACTTACACCCAATCTAAGCCTACAAATACACCCAAATCCATGCATAAAATACACCCAAAGTTCGTAGAAGTAACACTTACCACAATATCGGGGGGGAGACAGTATATTTGTGCCTGAAACCT
>NC_029772.3:51237390-51268135 GCF_000817695.3 Arachis duranensis | reverse complement strand
TGCCCTTTGCATCTTCCTTCAGTCTCGTCCCCCAGATGTAGCACTTTTGTTTCATATCATCCGGAATTTGATTTATTCCCCCCGGGGTTTCAAACTTTGCAGAACTTTCTCCCCCAGTCTCCCTCCGAATTTGTGGACTTTTGTCTTTTCCCTTTGACGCACTGCTTGCTAACTTTTGGACCAAACTGTCCAATTGTTCTAGCATAGTTGCAGTTTCTGGAGATTTTTCCCTTTCTGTCTCCTGCGTCGACGCCCCCTCCTGGCTTGAATCTGTCAATCCGAGGCTGAATGATGGCATCCCCGGATCTGTTTTAGGAACATAGGCTGCTGTCCGTGCCATCATCAATAGGGCAGCAGCGTCCTCGACGTCTGGATGACTGCATCATTATGTATAAGAATAAGAGTAAGAATAAGAATATACGGATGACAAGCAAAGATTGATTTTAGTCTAATTAACTTACATTTTTGTTGGAGCTGGGGGAAGCTTGGGTGTTGTTTCTTGATGTTGTTTGGGGGTTTCAGGAGTGCTGCACAGTTGCACAAAATCGATCAGGAAGAGTATACACCCAAACTCATAGCAAATATACACCCAAACCCTAAACAAATATACACCCAATACTATTTTCTTACGTTTCTCTAGCTCCTTCAATCTGTAGCATAGGGGTTGGTTCGGAATCTGCGTCAGTGGTTGTTTGCTGGGATGGCGACACAAAAAACTGGATCGGGACTCTAAACAAGAATAAAAATGAAAGGTTAACAACGTATTTGAAAATAATAAGCTTATAAGGTTGAAATATTCTTGGAAAACTCACATTGCAAGCGCTTCCGACTGCGTTTGTTCCCTAACAACCATCATATTCGAATCATCCGGAGTCAACCTAAAATACACCCAAAGAAGGTCAAAAAATACACCCAAACAATCTAAAAAGAAGACGGGCTTTGTTTTTTGAGAACTTACATACTTGCAGTTTTTGCTTTTTTTTGCTGCCTTTTTTTTCTTGAATAAAATAATAAAGGGCTTTTTTTTCTAAAAAAAATATATACAGAATTAGAAGTAGAAGTTATTAGAAGAACAAAAGTAACGGTTATTTGAAAGAGAAATTACATGCTCTGAGACGGCTGGTTTACACTACTCTGTTCTGTGCGTCCTTGAGAGGAAGGATCATCACTTCCCAAATTCACAGCCGGTAGTCTAAACAGATTTCATGTTATTCAAACGAAATATACATCCAACTTAGTAAACAAGATACACCCAACTTGATCCACAAAATACACCCATATTGTTTCACACAATACATCCAAATCACGATAACAAGATTTTATTAAATAATAAAGCTTCTTACGTTTCAGAGGACACATAGCGACCTTCTGTCGATCGCAGGTCAGCTTGGTTGTCCCTGCGAAACAAGATACAATTATTAGCAAACAAAAGACACGAAAATCTCAAATACACAGCACAGCAAGACATACTCCTCTGCAGCAGATTTATGAATGTTTTCCCCTAGCAATTCATCAAGTTCGTCACTCGATATTTCATATGTCTCACTACATTCATAAAATAAGACGTTAACAAAAATAATTACGATGATAGACCGTAGTATAGCTTACGAGGTACTATACCCATAAAAGTATTGATCTTCTTCAGGAGGTGAATCCTCCACAACTACTTTTTTCTTTTTTTGTGGTGTTCTGGGTGGAAAAAAAAAATAGTACCAATCAGAAATAAAAAATTAATTTTATCACAGAATATTAATGAAAGAAGTGCTTACTCTTTTGGTGTTGTTTTTGTTTCTTTCTTTTTCTTCTCCTTCTCCGCAGGAGATGATTCTTCGCTCCTATAAGTCAATAAAAGACACCTCAGTTAATACACAAAATCTTTATAAAGAAGCCAAAAGAAAGGAGTAATAATTTCAGGACATTACTCATCACTTGGTTCAGATTCAGATTCTGAATCAGAATCTGACTCCTCTTCCCTCTGCTTTCTTTTTCTTGAGTCCATTCTGGAAGGCAAACAATTGTCATTTAGAACATACTAAAAATACACCCAAATGGATTCACGAGATACACCCAACTAAATATACAATATACACCCAAAACAGCAAACGAAACACACCCTGCTTAATAAGCTACATACACCCAACGTGGACAAACAAAATACACCCAAACCGAAAAATAAATTACACCCAAGTATGGTACTTACTTTTTCCCTTTTTTGCCGGGGTGTTTAATTCCCGAATCCTCCGAGTCTTCTTGAGCCTCAGACTCAGAGGTAGAAGTGTCACTGTCAGTAGTTTCTGTCTCCGAAGACGATGTTGGGCTCGCCTTCCTTTTTTTTGTTTTTTTTAATTCTTGTTTTTTTTGTTTTTTTTTTTGTTTTTTTCTCATTTTTTCTTTTGTCTCTGCCAAATTCAGAATCCCCTGAAACATGAGATATTTTAGTTAGCACCATTCGGGTAAATAAAATACACCAACTTATTATGATTACTCACCAAAATTTCCTCTCTCTCTGCATTCATTCTTTCCACCAACTGCTCCTTAGTCCAGTTGGCAATCCATGGCTTTGGTGGTCTTTCAACCCTGTTCTTGCCTTTGTTTTTTGAAAGGTGAAAGTAGATTATCATCAGGGCGAAGAGGCAGCCATTGATTGCCTTCTTCTTCTTCTCCTGGTAGTCTGTTATGCCCCTGATCATGAAGGTCAAAACATGCCCCCCCAGTTTCTCTCCTCTATGCCATCCATCTTAAAAATCGGGACCAGGTGCACGGGCGATATTTTGTTTATCGTCGTTGGCAAAAGGAACGCCATCTGTATGTAGAGGATGAATATCCTCTTGAACATCAGGCGTTCCTCTTCGTTGCCAACGCCGATTTCCATCATTTCATCGGTAAGACTTTTGAGGGTCTTACCCTGGAATCTTCTATAAATTATTTTGTCATCATCAGAAAGTTTCTTATAGTCAACTTTCTCAGGAAATAGATCTCCTACAAAAAGGAAGACAACAAAGCATCCAAGTCGGTTCAAATACACCCAAGCATCAGGTTAATATACACCCAAGCAACAACTTAATATGCATGTATAATTTTGAGCTAATTACCTGTTGCATTGATGCCAAGCGCATTACCTATTTTTTTTTGGGTTATATGGAAAGAACCATATCCTGTCTTCAGTTTGTTCTCCCCAAGTTTGAAGTTGTTTGCCAGCTCCCTTAAGAGTTGGTGATCCACCCTCAGTGGTGGGATGTGCATACCCACCGAATCCAAGATCCCTCACAATTGCCTTCTTCTCCTCAGTCATGTTTCTGAACTTATCATTCAGGAGATGTGTGGCAATTTCAGGTCTTTAGTTTGGTTTCTTGCTGTCATTTTCTCTGAAACTAAAAATACACCCAAAGATATCAGTAATATACACCCATATATATATGACTCACATACACCCATTGATAACAATTAAGATACATCCATTGATAACAGTAAGATACACCCATATATATGAGTCAGATACACCCAAAGATATTCGCAAGATACACCCATTCATAACAGTGAGATACACCCATAGATATTATTCAGATACACCCAAAGATGTCAAACAAGATACACCCATTGATTACAGTGAGATACACCCATAGATATTATTCAGATACATCCATATAGATATCAGTCAGATATCACTCAACCATGCTTCAATATCAAGCCACATTTCAAGGTTAAGCAGTTTACACCCCCGAATCTACAGAATAAACCCCCAAAAATCAACAAAAATAGCAGGAGAACTTAGAATAACAATGTAGAACGACGTAGAACTTAGAAGAACGACGTATAACTTAGAAGAACGACGTATAACTTAGAACAGTGTAACAAAGAAGCAAGAGTAATAGTAAACCCTAGAAGAACGACGTAGAAGAAAAGTAAAATATACAGTATTTTAATGGACTTACGTTGAGTATTCTTGGTTTGTTTTTTCTTCAGATTCTTCACAGAGAGGTTGATGGTGTTTTGATGCAGTTTTCGAACTACGATTTCTATATTTTGAAACTTGATTTTCGCTCGAAAATGAGAGGGTTTCGTTGTTTTGAAAGCGCCTTGAGAAATGGAAGAAGTGGAAGAAGTGGAAGAGTCTTCCATACGTAACCGTTCGAATGTTGAGCGCGTGATTTTGACGCGCTATCTTGTCTCTCTTCATGCACGTAATTTCTGTTTGGGTTGGGCCAACTTGTTTGCTTGTAGGCTTGTATGTGTAGCAGGCCCGTTTTATTTATTAAATACAATTTTATATTTTTATGTCTCTATTTTAATATTGTGTGTCTGTAAACAAACACAATCTAAGAGAGGATGGTAAACGGTTAGTAGATTGATAGGGTAGGAAGCCTCCACTGCAATGCCACAGACCATGCTTGCGGGATATGCCCCTTTACATCCTAATGTAGCCATGTTCTCCCCATTCCTTTTTTCTTGGACCTGGCATGTTCTCCCCATTCTAGTCCCCATGAATTTTTCACTATCCAATATTTGTATCCGTCTTTTGTTGTTCCATACCCAACAATTGCAACCCCATGATCTAGGTTTGTATCACATGCCCCATTAAATACTCCCTGCAATAATCTTGCAAACATTAATGTAGTTCCAACTTCCAACAGCCCATAGAAAATCAATATTTAGTTAATTAATTTTAAAATTTTAAATTTATGATTTAAAATTTTAAATTTAAATAATCTACTGTAACCATATGCAGTGTTAAATAATAATAATAAATAATGCTCCAAATTAGTTTTTACAAAATTTTAAGAATATTTTAATGTTTAATAAATTTTTATTTTATTAAACAAATATATTTTTATATCAAATTGTTTGTTTATATAAAAAAATTATTATATTTTTATTAAATAATAATAAAGACTAATTTATTTAATTTTTCATCCAGAATTAATTGAAAGATTAATTTGTCTAACAAAAAAAATTAAAAATTGATCATTTGATTATTAAAATTTTTTGAAAATTAAACAGTCGTTTAAAAGTAGCATTACTCAATAATAAATAAACTTGCCTCAGAGTAAAATTGAAAGTCAGATCCCGAGGCTTCAATGGCAGCAGACACAGGTTGGTTGACAACAACTTTCAGCAATGCCGCCTCATTGTTCGTCGATACACTCTCATGTCCATCCATTGACAGTTTAACACTACTGCCTTCTTTGCCTACATTATTATATCAGTGTTTTTTACAAGGGTTAGAATTTTTGTTATACACTAATAATACGTACATTGTATGTATGGTGTAGTTAATCGTATGAATTTAAGATTTTTGTATTAACAGTGTAAAATATTTTACTAAATCGTTTAATTATATTTGTTTTTTTAAATAATTATTTATGAAATAAATATAAAAAATAATTATTTTTATTGACATATTATTATTTAATCAAATACATGTGTAAAAGTGTAGTTGTATATATAATATATCAATTTTTAATAAGAATAAAAAAATACAAAAATATGTTATCTCTAACTAGTATCTCTTTGTGTTTTAAATAATAAAGACGGAAAAAGAGAAACCTTACCGCTTTTATATGGAGGAAAGTGAGAATGGAATATACATGGAGGTGGGATTCAATAGTTATATACTGGGATTCAATAGCATTCATTCGTTCTCATTTAGCTGGGATTGCTCAAATTGCTAGCCGTCACTTCCCAATGATGAGGACACATTTCAGAAACAGATTTAATCGTTTATGATATGTTTAGTTTGAATTTTCAAAAGAAAAGCATTCATTCTCTCTCAAACCTAGTCTTTGTAGAGATTATTGTACTGAATTATTGATATAGATGCAATTATGCAAAACATTTTTGAAAATTGTAAGCCAAAAAAGTTTGTGTATGGCTTTAACACTTTGTCTCAGCTTACATTTATATATGGCAAATTAAAACGACATATAATATTAGAAACTTGATCTTATCTACTTATGAAACTAGTTATCAAGTTTCAGTTTTTTTTTTTCATTTTGAAAATAAATATGAATTTTAGTCAAACTTTAAGTGTTTGAAGAAAACACTACAATATTTTGGGTCTATGGCCACAGTTTTTTTGGTCACGGTAAAAAATCGTGACCATAGACTCTCTATGGTCACGATTTTTCAGCGTGACAAAAAAAAAATTATGGTCACGGTTTTTTTAAAAAAGGTGGCCTAAAAGGGTCTATGGTCATGGTTTTGAGGGGTGACCTAAAGGGGTCTATAGTCACGATTTTTTACAATGATCAAAAAGGGTCTATGATCACGGTTTTTTAAAAAAGAGTGACCTAAAAGGGTCTATAGTCACGGTTTTGGGAGGTGATCTAAAGGGGTCTATAGTAACAGTTTTGGAGGTGACCTAAAAGGGTCTATGGTCACAGTTTTTTACAGTGACCAAAAAGGGTCTATGGTCACGATTTTTCAAAAAAGGGTGACCTAAAAGGGTCTATAGTCACGGTTTTGGGGGTTACCTAAAGGGGTCTATGGTCACGGTTTTGGGGGTGGCCTAAAAAGGTCTATGGTCACGGTTTTTTACAGTGACAAAAAAGGGTCTATGGTCACGATTTTTTCAAAAAAGGGTAACCTAAAAGGGTCTATGGTCACGGTTTTGGAGGTGATCTAAAGAGATCTATGGTCACGGTTTTGGAATGGCCTAAAAGAGTCTATGGTCACGGTTTTGGGAGGTAACCTAAAAGGGTCTATGGTCACAGTTTTGGGGGGTAACTTAAAAGAGTCTATGATCACGGTTTTTTGGGGTGACCTAAAGGGGTTTATGGTTATAGTTTTTTACAGTGACCAAAAAGGGGTCTATGGTCACGATTTTTCAAAAGGGTGAACTAAAAGGGTCTATGGTCACAGTTTTGAAAGTGACCTAAAGGGATCTATGGTCACGGTTTTGGGAGATGACCTAAAGGGGTCTATAGTCACAGTTTTGGGGGGGACCTAAAGAGGTCTATGGTCACGGTTTTAGGGGTGACCTAGAAGGGTCTATAGTCACGATTTTGGGGGGTGACCTAAAGGTGTTTATGGTCACGATTTTGGGGAGTGACCTAAAAGGGTCTATGGTCACGGTTTTTTGAAAGGGTGACCTAAAAGGGTCTATGGTCATGGTTTTGATGGGTGATCTAAAATGGTCTATGATAACAGTTTTGAGAGTTAATCTAAAAGGATCTATAGTCACAGTTTTAATCATTTGAACTTAATGATTATTAAGTTTTGTGCTTTTAAAAAAAGCAAACAAACGTCAAAACCCTAAAACTAAAGAAGCTAAGGAAACCAACGCAACCACACCCACACTCACCCAGCACCACGATCCTTTCCTCTCTGAAACTACACAGCATCAACGAACTAAACCTAGCCTCCAGCCACCCAGCACTGCAGCCCCACCCCATAACCATGGCAGTCTCTGCCGCCACTGCAGCCACGCAGTCCCCACATCCGTCCCCGTAGCCGCTGCATCTTTCCGCAACCCTCACAGCCACGCAGCACCGCAGCGGCACAGCCACCGCAGGCAGATCCGTCGCCGTGATTGGAAGCTCCATCATAGTTAATTTCAGTTTGAGATGGTGATGCGGTGTTGGAAGACACTCAAAGTTCAAAGCACATACAATGTAAGATCCCATATTTTAAAAACACAACTATTTATGATTTATTTTATTTATTCCATAATATATTTTTAGAAATTTTTATATTAATTGAGTACTTTTTTATTAGTAATTTAAATTTTAGTGATTGAAAAATAATGAGAATTTTATCTGCTTTAATTTGAATAATTAGATTTTAGAATTTTATTTTATGATTTAAAGGAAATTAATTTAATTATTTCTAGTTATTGAATTAAAGTATTTATTTAAAAATAAATTTATAAATTAATAATTAATGTAGTACTTTTATAAATATTAGTGTTGGATTAAAATTAATTTTTAATTTACTCTACTATCCCTAAATTTTATTATAATTATCTCAACTGCCTCAATCTTAACCCTAATTTCAAAACACACACAAAATCCTAATCTCCACCGCCATTTACCACCGCCACATCACTTTCCCTTTCTTCTAACATGCTAACACACAGCAACAGAAATCAGAAGTAAGAAAGAAAAGGGAGAGAGAGAGATCCTAGAGTGAGGCTGCAATGGGGAAGAGAGAAGACAGGAGGGGAAACTGCTGCTGCGCCACCACCGTGTCTTGATGCCACCGTCGTCTTCCCGATGGAGCTGTGCGCGAGAGAGGAAGGCGGAAAGAGAGATAGAGATTCGAGAGAGAAGATGAAGCAGCGTTGTCACCCAGCCGCCGTGCCTCCTTATTGCCGTCGAGTCACCCATTCCTGTCGCTGTTCCGGCGCCGTGGAGCCATCGCTGCCATCATCACAAGACACACATCATTGCCGTTAGAAACACGTCGCGTCACCGTGGCCCGGGCTTCTGCCGCCGCCGAGGAAGCTCGCGAAGGGAAAGAAGGAACCGCGAGCTAGAGGAGCCGTTGTCGTTGCTGTTGTTGCTGTCGCTGCCACCGTGACCGCGGGTGGAGTCCGCCGTTGAGCTGTGTGCCACTGATGGTGGTGAACGAAACGTTGCCCTTGATGCTGGAAAAGAACACCGGAGTTGCTATTCTGGTTCTGATTCCTTTCCATTTTTGAAACTGTAACCTTCTCATCCTTATTCTGCTTCAAACTTGTTCTTCTGTCATGTTCTTGTTCTAATCATAGTCAGATATATTCTTATTTTAGTTCTGCCACTTTGCTTCTAAATTTCTGTTACAACTAGTATTGGTGTTGATGCTATTTTAGGACTATTGTAGCTGTTGCTGGTTCTGTGTGAGGTTACTGCTGCTGCGAGATAGGAAAAAGGAATTTGTCGCAGTTATAGATTTCTTCGAGTTCCGGTTAATTAAGGTAGGGGATTTATTTTAAAATTAACTGTTTAAATTCATGAATGCCAATAAAGTTTTGTGAGTAACTACAAATAATTTGTGAATATTTTGTGATTAATTAATAGAAATCAACTTGATTTTGTTGTTATGAGTGATTAATTGGCGGAATTAGCTTTGTTTGAGGTTGTAAAAAAATGTTATTAGTGTGGTATTGAGACTGATTTTGACTTGAGGTTGTGATTTGTGAATAATGATTTAATTGTTTGAAAGTGATTAAGTACTCGAATTCCTGGTTACGCTGACTTCTTGATTCAGTTGTGGAATTGAGATTTATTTGAATATTGTTGCAAACTTGTTTGAGAATCATTGGTTACTGGATATCTTAATTTAATTTGACTCGATAATATTGTGTAGAGTGTTGAATTGATTTAGGCTTGTGCTCGATCTGTTATTATTGTAATGATGGTTTAATTATGACTGTTTTCTGAATATTGAGAATGAGTGCTTGTTGTAACTTTTGGTTATATTATCAATAAATTTGGTCACTAAATTGAATGGGTTGAGAACCTTGTTGTTCTGATTGTTGTTGAGAAGAAGGTTAGTGAATTATGGAGATTGAGATTTGATGAACCAAAAACAGATTAAGCCTGGATTTCTAAACTAATTTCTTAAAATTGATTTCTTAACTGAAACAATAATTTTGAGAGTTTATAAATAATTTAAAATTACTAAAATTATATGGTTATAAAATATGTTGATTATTAAGAATTATGTTGATTTGGTAAAACAATATTTTATTTTAATCAAATTGAAACTATTAAAACTATTTTTGCTTATTCAAGTTTCTATTATCATATGTGTGTATTTTTTGTTAAAACTGTTAATCTTCTTCTCAATTCTCATCCACCACCACTGAAAGTTCAGATTTACACTCACATTTGCCATACCTAGAAAGCATTCGCTGTTTTTGATATAAAAAGTTTACTTTTTTGAGAAATGGGTAGATTTGGGTTCTTTGTTTTGTGTGTTACCCATAGTCAAAGATCTGAGTTTTTTGGGTTTGGTCTCTAATGGTGTTTTTGTGGAAAAACGAATTTCCAAACACATAGATCTAACCGGCAAGTATACCAGGTCGCATCAAGTAGTAATAACTCACTTAGAGTGAGGTCGATCCCACAGGGATTGATGGATCAAGCAACTTTAGTGGGTGATTAGTTTAGTCAAACTAACATTGAGTGGTTGGGTGAAATTGATGCTGCAGAACGTAAAATTGCAGGAAAATTAAAATTGCAGAATGTAAATGGACAGAAACTTAAAGAGCAAGTAATGTAAATTACAGAAACTTAAATGACAAGAAATGTAAATTACATTGAATATAAAAGGGAGTGGGAGAAGGGAATTTAAATGAAAGCAGTAAATCAAGCAATCTGGAAATTTAAATTGCAGGAAGAATAAAATTTACATCTCAGCAAGAAGTGTAAAATGCAGAACAATTGAGGAAGAATTAAATTTCATGAAAGTAAATTGCAGGAAGGTAGATCAAGATCACAGCAAGCTCAATTAGAAAATGGTAGAAAGTGAATTTGTAGAAGAAAATTGCAGAAACTCAAAACAGAAATGGGAATTGCTTGAAGAACAAATCAGAAAGGCAGCTCAATTCAATTTCGAAATCAAAAAGGACAAGTGAAGATCTCAGGGGTTGGATGAGACTAGAGAACAAGTCTAGATCTCACTCCCTTCCTTGATTCAACAGAAAACAAACTTGCAGAAGAAAGAAGAATGGAAGTAGCAAATGAAAACTCAAATTCAATCCTCAATTTCTCAGAATTATGCAGAAAGTAAACAAAGAGAATTCTCAAGTGAGAATGAAATAGAATTCCTCCAATCTCACTCCAAATTCAAGACAGAAAGAAAAACTAAGAGAGAAAGAGCTCTCTACTATTACTCCTAATGCTCCCTAGTGGAGCTAGCCTCCTCCTAATGAGATGGAATTGATGCCTTTATATAGGCTTTACAAAGTGAAAATGAAAATGAAATTAAAACAAATTACAATTAAAATGAAAATCCTAATCTAATTGATCCATGTGCCTTTGAGTGATGATGTGGGCTTTGCTTGCTTTGGATTTGAGGAGAAATGGGTTTGGTTGGCCTTGATTCAATTTGGAGAAGAATTGAATTTAAATGGAATTTTGGTTGAATTTTGGCCCATGAGTGTTTGCTCCCAGTTGAGTGCTCTGCTCTTGTGGAGAGCAGAGCAGTGAAGCTTTGTATGGGGATCCAATTTGCGCGCCAAGTGTGGGAAAGGCACCAGGGGATTGCCCTGCCCTTGTGGAGAGCGGGGCAGTGGTGTCTTGTGCGTGCCTTGCCTCCCTGCCCGTGTCAAAATGCTGCGCGCCTAAGCTCCTTTGTGTGCGTCCAAGCATGCGTGCCATGCACCAAGGAATGTTGCTCTGCTCTCCTTGTGGGTAGCGCAAAGCTTTTCTTGTTCTTGGGTGAGGTCCCAAGTTCGAAACCTGCTGGATGCATGCGCTGAGCTTTTTCTTCTTGGCACCTGATTCACGCCTAAGGCTTGGCTTCCTAGAGGTCTTGTGTTCGAAACTTGGTGGAGGAAGTTGCTAAAATTTTTTTCTTGAATTTTCATGAAGAGAAGCACGACAATGCTCTACTCTCCAAGAGAGCATTGTGCTCTCCTTGGGAGCGCTACTTCCTTGGCTTCCCTTGGTCTCCCTCTTCGAACCTTGGTGGTTACACTTTGGTTTATTTTTGCTTATTTTTTGTCCTCAAAGATGCCTTTCACTCGTGCCTCAATTTCACGCCAAATATGGATTTCTATATATCGTTGGAAAGCTCTGAATGTCAGCTTTTCAACGCAACTGAAAGCACATCAATTGGATGTCTGTAGCTCAAGTTATAGCCCTTTGAAGTAGGCATGGTCATGCTGTGAGCGCCCAGGTTTTAACTTAGCGAAAATTTGCTTCCAACCTCACTTTGCTTCATCACGATATTGCCCTGCTCTTGGCAAGAGCAGAGCAATGTGCGTGCTGGTTGCTTCCTTCTTTGATTTGGTCATGGGCCACACTGGCTCCAAAGTGCGCTCCAACTTCAAAGTGTACCCCAAAGCTATTTTTTTCTCCTTTTTAGCTTTTTTTGTGCTTCTTTGCTTGTTTTTCTTCTTATTTCCTACAAGATTTATAAATTTAAGAGATCAAGGAAATATTCTAATTAAGCACAAAAGAATGCAATATTTAAGCACTAATCATCAATTTTTTGTATGAAAAAGCATTGAAAAATAGGTATATGTTGACTTGTCATCACAACACCAAATTTAAACATTGCTTGTCCCCAAGCAAGAAAATAATCATGCAATAAAGATTGACAATCCAAGGTAAGAAGAATAGCAACTCAATGTTCATGGTTAGCTAGTTTTCTAAGCATGCTACAATCACAAAAGGGATGTAAATGATTGATGCTTCTATCTAGCTCAATTTATGAAATCTTTCTCTTATATTTCTTCCTTGAAACAAGCTTTTGATTTTTTTTATTAGCTTCTTCTTTTGGGTGCTTTGCCCCATGAGTTGATAACAAAGCTACGACTTCTAAATGCTTTGTTTTTAAGTATTACCACTTGATACATAAGCACCACAAGCATTTAATTAGAGGACTTCATTAAGCTCATTTTTCTTTTCTTTTCTTGACTCTCTAATTATTGATGCTCAGAGCCTTGAGCTTTGAGGGAGTACTTTTGCACTTGAGCCTAGCCTTGACTTCTAAGTGTTTTGTTTTCAAGCATTTGGCTTGATACATAAACACCACAAGCACTTAGCAAATAAATTGCCATTGGTACTAAGAGCCTTCAGCTTTCTCATTCTTTCCCTTTTTTCTTTTCTTGCTTTAATTGTATTTACTTCTTCAAGGTTTTCATGATTTCAAAAGATTTCACAAAATGTCTTAGATAAAAACTTCAATTAAATAAAATCCAATGCAACTGAGCAACAATCAAACATATTAGCTTTCCAATACTTGTATGCACATGCTAAATTCTTCTTTAATGCCTTGTTTGTTTATTTTCATGATACTTTACTACTTTTGAATTCACAAAACTCAAGTTGGTAGTCATAATGCCACAACAACATGTTACAAATCAAGATTCAAACTATGCTTATTCATACCACACATGTAAACAGAGAAGATAATAAGACAATCATGCAATTTAAGTGCTGGAAACAAATTAGAAGAAAAGGAACTCTACAACCTTGTAGTTCATCTTCATTATTGTTGTCCTTTTTCTCCAATTCTTCCCTTTCCCTTGCCAAACTTAGAGTGCTTGCTCATCCTCAAGCAACAATTAGAACAATGGCTATGGGGCTAAGATGGATCATGAATGTCTTACACAATGAAATGTTAGTAGTATATGTGTTCTAAGCAAGCAAAATGAAAGATAAAAATCAAGGCACAAAGGACAGAGATATTGTGATTGCATAGATAAGAAGGTGTGCACAATACATTGCATAAAAGATAAGTGGCACACCAAACTTAGTGTGACACTTTTACTTGAAATTAATGCAAGTATCCAGTAAAGATCGGAAACAAATTTTTGTTGCATAGCAACACCAAACTTAGAATGCAATCCTATGTCCATTTTATTTGAAATAAGACTAAATGAAACTATTGTATGTTAAATACAATCACCAAGCAAAGAATCTGTCATGAATAAGGATCTCTTGGTAATGTATTAACAAAAACAGTTAATAAGCAAACTAAATGAAAGCATTTAAAAACAGAAAAATGACTAAAGCAAGTAGAATGAAAAAGTGTTAAATTAAAAGAGAAAAATAAAACTGCAAAGGCATTATGATTATGCAGACAAGTAGTGTTGCTTGAATGACTTGCATAGAAAATAAGTGGCACACCAAACTTAGAATCTTGGTGTGTCACTTTCATTTTTGATTTGATGCAATCATCCAAAAAGATTGAAAATAATTTGTTGCAAGGCAACACCAAACTTAGAATGTAATCATATGCTAATTTATTGAAATTTAAACAAAGCAAGGAGAAGAAATGTACCTACTGTCTACCTGTTCTTCACTTTCTTCCTCTTCTTCCAATTTGTTAAGAGGAATGACCTCAAGGGGGGGAGAAGTTTCAGCTAGTGTCCCTTGTCTTAGCCTCTCCTCAGCAAGCTTCCTTTTGTACATGGCTTGATTGACCTTGCTTGCTGGACCAGGGACATGATTGGTGCTCTTGTTAGTTGCCTTCACTTCTTTAGATTCAAGACTTGGTGGTTGTGTGATTGTTGGAGTGATTTCTTCATCAAGAGCTTTTTGAATTGATGGTTCAGTAAGCTCTTCCTTCATGTAATTCTCTGCTTCACTTGAGTGTGACTTCTCTTGAGTGTCTTCCTCACTCTCTTGCTCCTCCACTCCTTCCTTTGTACTCAACATTTGACTTAATAGCTCTTTCAGGGAGGATGTTTGTTATTTTTCCCAAGATTTCTTCATTTTCTCTTCATATTTGTCGATCACAGATTCAAGGGAAGTTTGTGAGGGTAGTGAATGTTCATGTTCCTTTGTCACCTCAAGTGCAGTTTCATTTTCAACAACCTCATTCTTCATTGAAAGTTCACTTGATACAGAGGCTTCCTCATCTTGCCCTTCCTCTTTCTTTGTTGCACTCACCAATTGAGCTAACATTACTTCCATGTTTGTGAGGGAATTTTCTCGTTCTTTCCAGGATCTCTGTGCTTCCCTTTCATAGCTTTCAAGCATGGTTTCAAGTCGTGAGAGGCTTTGGTTCATGGAAGTTTGTGTGGACTGTGAGTTTTGGAAGAGATTTTGTGTCATGGGATAGTCAAGTGATGAAGAGTTTTCAAATGAAGAACTAGGAGGTGAGGTTGGACAGCTTTCCATGAATGAATTGAAGGTTTGCTCAAGTGATGATATCTCTTGATAAGTGGAGTATGAACTGTTGAATGCTGCTTGGTTTTGATCCTCCCACCCACAATTTGATTGATTATTGAATTCATCACAGTGTGGATTATTTTGTGGTATGGAGGAACATTCTTCCAAGTATGCTTTGGCAGCACAATCAAGTGATAATGTCCTTAAATAATTGGAATGTGAATCATTGCATTTCCCTTTCCAGCCATCATTTGTATACGTGCCATCACAGTATGAGTCACTTTGTGGCTCTGGGAAATAGTTCATTTCACTTGATTGTTCATACTCTCTCATTCCTTGTTGATACTCCCATCCACCATGAGAATAATGATATGAATCATTTTGTGGTGGTAGTTGGTATCCCTCATGATTCTCTTGCTCATCTTGGGGTTCTGAAGCAAATCTCCATGGATTGGAGTGCTCAGAATTTGTATCTTCTTGGTGATATTCCCAACCATCATTGGAATAATGACTTGAACCATATTGTGATGGTGGGCAATATCCCATGAAGTTTGTTTGATTAAAAGATGAGGTGACTCCATTTGAATTTTGTAAAACACAACGCCAATGAAAATTGAAATTACTCATATCAGAGATGAGTTTTGCTTAGTGAGGCAAAAACATAAATACCTTGGTTTCAACTTAGAACAGAGAACAAAAACAAAAAATTTCTTGATCTAGACCTCTCACCCACTTAATCATTGTTGATCTAATCAATCTCCGGCAACGGCGCCAAAAACTTGATGGTGTTTTTGTGGAAAAATGAAATTCCAAACACATAGATCTAACCGGCAAGTATATCGGGTCGCATCAAGTAGTAATAACTCACTTAGAGTGAGGTCGATCCCACAGGGATTGATGGATCAAGTAACTTTAGTGGGTGATTAGTTTAGTCAAACTAATATTGAGTGATTGGGTGAAATTGATGCTGCAAAACGTAAAATTGCAGGGAAATTAAAATTGCAGAATGTAAATGGACAGAAACTTAAAGAGCAAGCAATGTAAATTACAGAAACTTAAATGACAAGAAATATAAATTGCATTGAATATAAAAGGAAGTGGGAGAAGGGAATTTAAATGAAAGCAGTAAATCAAGAAATCTGAAAATTTAAATTGCAGGAAGAATAAAATTTACATCTCAGCAGAAGTGTAAAATGCAGAACAATTGAGGAAGAATTAAATTTCATGAAAGTAAATTGCAGGAAGGTAGATCAAGATCACAGCAAGCTCAATTAGAAAATGGTAGAAAGTGAATTTGTAGAAGAAAATTGCAGAAACTCAAAACAGAAATGGGAATTGCTTGAAGAACAAATCAGAAAGGCAGCTCAATTCAATTTCGAAATCAAAAAGGACAAGTGAAGATCTCAGGGGTTGGATGAGACTAGAAAACAAGTCTAGATCTCACTCCCTTCCTTGATTCAACAGAAAACAAACTTGCAGAAGAAAGAAGAATGGAAGTAGCAAATGAAAACTCAAATTCAATCCTCAATTTCTCAAAATTATGCAGAAAGTAAACAAAGAGAATTCTCAAGTGAGAATGAAACAGAATTCCTCCAATCTCACTCCAAATTCAAGACAGAAAGAAAAACTAAGAGAGAGAGCTCTCTACTACTACTCCTAATGCTCCCTAGTGGAGCTAGCCTCCTCCTAATGAGATGGAATTAATGCCTTTATATAGGCTTTACAAAGTGAAAATGAAAATGAAATTAAAACAAATTACAATTAAAATGAAAATCCTAATCTAATTGATCCATGTGCCTTTGAGTGATGATGTGGGCTTTGCTTGCTTTGGATTTGAGGAGAAATGGGTTTGGTTGGCCTTGATTCAATTTGGAGAAGAATTGAATTTAAATGGAATTTTGGTTGAATTTTGGCCCATGAGTGTTTGCTCCCAGTAGAGTGCTCTGCTCTTATGGAGAGCAGAGCAGTGAAGCTTTGTATGGGGATCCAATTTGCGCGCCAAGTGTAGGAGAGGCACCAGGGGATTGCCATGCTCTTGTGGAGAGCGAGGCAGTGGTGTCTTGTGCGTGCCTTGCCTCCCTGCCCGTGTCAAAATGCTACGCGCCTAAGCTCCTTTGTGTGCGTCCAAGCATGCCTGCCATGCACCAAGGAATGTTGCTCTGCTCTCCTTGTGGGCAGCGCAAAGCTTTCCTTGTTCTTGGGTGAGGTCCCAAGTTTGAAACCTGCTGGATGCATGCGCTGAGCTTTTTCTTCTTGGCACCTGATTCACGCCTAAGGCTTGGCTTCCTAAAGGTCTTGTGTTCGAAACTTGGTGGAGGAAGTTGCTAAAATTTTTTTCTTGAATTTTTATGAAGAGAAGCACGACAATGCTCTACTCTCCAAGAGAGCATTGTGCTCTCCTTGGGAGCACTACTTCCTTGGCTTCCCTTGGTCTCCCTCTTCGAACCTTGGTGGTTGCACTTTGGTTTATTTTTGCTTATTTTTTGTTCTCAAAGATGCATTTCACTCGTGCCTCAATTTCACGCCAAATATAGATTGCTATATATCGTTGGAAAGCTCTGAATGTCAGCTTTCCAACACAACTGAAAGAACATCAATTGGACGTCTGTAGCTCAAGTTATAGCCCTTTGAAGTAGGCATGGTCATGCTGTGAGCGCCCAGGTTTTAACTTAGCGAAAATTTGCTTCCAACCTCACTTTGTTTCATCACGATATTGTCCTGCTCTTGGCAAGAGCAGAGCAATGTGCATGCTGGTTGCTTCCTTCTTTGATTTGGTCATGGGCCACGCTTTTAAAAGCGTGGCCTATGGCTCCAAAGTGTGCTCCAACTTCAGAGTGTGCCCCAAAGCTCTTTTTTTTCTCCTTTTTAGCTTTTTTGTGCTTCTTTGCTTGTTTTTCTTCTTATTTCCTACAAGATTTATAAATTTAAAAGATCAAGGAAATATTCTAATTAAGCACAAAAGAATGCAATATTTAAGCACTAATCATCAATTTTTTGTATGAAAAAGTATTGAAAAATAGGTATATGATGACTTGTCATCAGTCTCTTTGTGTAAAAGGGGTGACTCATGTTAAAAAATTTTAGAGATATGGGATTTGTGGTTTGACCTTGTGAATATGAGTCCGTACAAATCGATAAGAGTTAGAAAGACTATGTTCGAATGCTTGTATTACTTAGAATGCTTATGCTTATGTAATAATATCTACTAACACAAGTTGGTTTATGATGTAAGTGTTGAATATTCTGTTTTCTTTTTTCGCCTAATTGTGTTGTTATAAGGCATTATGTTGCTTGCTCACATTGCTTTTTAATTAAATGGTATCCATCAATTAAGATTCCAGGGTCTGATATATGCATAATATTACCTATTAATTAACGAAAAAATTGAATGTTGATGCGATTTGTTTAATGTTTCTTTCTTACCCAAATTTTGTTTGTTTGTTTTGTTACATATATTGTAGGCATCAAGGATTTTTCTAAGAAATGGGTTTTGATCTGAAAGTTGAAATGTCCAAGAAAACTCCTATTTTTGTTGTTATTATTTTAATTAGTTTTAATTTAGGTCTTTTGTGAAATTGTAGCAGTGTAGCACTAATCTTGTCCGTTCCTTTCTTCTAATCAGTTTTTATGTATAACTGAAATTGCTCTAAGTTATTCTTAGTAATTTATGAGGGTTAAAATAGGTAAAAGTTAATGTTGCATTCTTTTTAGAATTAAATTGAATAATTAATATATAGTTCAACACAAAGTTATCATCATCGGATTATTATATTTTATTGAAATCATATTAAACAACAATGACTGCTATATGGAATTTGGTTGTGTTAGTGTTAATTATTTGAAGTACAAATAAGAAGAGAAGAAAAATTGAAGTCTTCATGCAGACTTTCTTTTCATTTTTCTATTGGGATAATTTAATTACTTTCATGCAATTGGATTCTAAGTTCTTGTATCTTGATGGAGATAACTATGTAGGGAATGCTTTTTTCTTTTTTCTTTTTTCTTTTCGTTTCTTTTAGGATTAGTATTTGTTAATTGATTATTTTATTTTTCTACTCTCGAATTTTCTTTACCTTCTCTTGAAATTTGTTTTGGCTTTGTTGTGTACAAGATAATTTTTTCATACTGGTAAAGACAACAAGAGTTGACTAGTTGCTGTGGCACCGTTTATAACAACTTCGAATGTTCTTTACTTTTTGATAAGAGACTTTATCCGATATTACATGTAATGGATAAATTACACCTTATTTTGATTAGTGTTGTAATGGATATCTAGTTTTTAATGAAATTTTTATGATTTAGATTTATTGAATTTCTCATTCTTATATTTATTTTGTGATTATCATCATTTTGGGATGTGATTATGCTTTTAAAAAAATTATATTTCATAAAACAAAATAGGCTATGGTCACCATTTAAAAATAGGGTGACCATAGATAAGCTATGGCCACGGTAAAAACGGTGATCATAGATGAGGATATGGTCACGGCGAAAAACCATGACCATAACGGTGAAAAACCGCGACCATATATAAGGCTATGATCACGGTTTTAAGGAAGGGTGACCATAGATAAGCTATGACCATGGTGAAAATTGTGACCATAGATAAGGCTATGGTCACAGTTTTAAGGTGGGGTGACCATAGAGGCTATGGTCACGACAAAAAATTGTGACCATAGATAAGATTATGGTCACGGTTTAAGGAGGGGTGACCATAGGGGTAATGGTTACGATTTTAGGTGGGGTGACCATAGATAAGGCTATGGTCACAGTTTTAGAGAAGGGTGACCATAGAGGCTATGGTCACGGTTTTAAGGAGGGGTGACCATAGAGGCTATGGTCACGGTGAAAAAATATGGCCTAAAGTGTCAGATTTTGAAAATTGAAACCATGACCATAGATAAAAAAACCGTGACCATAAACCTATGGCCACGAGAGAATAGGCCACAGTAAAAAATCGTGACCATAGATCTATGGTCACCCTTTTTACTAGCTATGGTCACGGCTTTTTACTGTGACCATAGGCCTTTTTTTGTAGTGAAAAAAAATTTTAAGTGGTCTTTTTTAGATGGTCGTTAGTATCTAAAACAGTATTTAATTTTGAGAATATGATAAGATAGAATATTGATAAATGGTTTATTTCTTTTTGAATTGAATTTAGTGGATTTTATCAACTTATCCTACATTTATTCACTGAAATAGCATGATTTTGTGAATTTTTCTTAAATTGTGCTTAAAATTGAAAACATGATTTTTGGCCTCTTAAATTGCTAAATTTAATTCACTTCTATTTCATTCAATACCTTGATATGTTTGCTGAGTGATTTCAGCCATTAGAAGGTAAGGATGGCTTGAAGAAATGAAGAAAAAGCATGTAAAAGTGGAGAAATCATGAAGAAATAGAGTTTTGAAAATCTACCCCGTTGCTCATACGCATGCCTCATGCGTACGTATAACCTGGAATTTCACGACTTTATGCGTATGCATGCCTCATGCATATGCATGACTACTGCTAGCACATAATTTACTTAAGTAAACACGTGCGTCGCTATTTCAGGCCAATTTTGGACCCAATCCAACTCATTTCTGAAGTATTTCATGCAATTCTCAAGAAAGATTAAGGGAGAGAGCAATTAGGTTTAGTTTAGTAAGATATTTTAGGTTATTTAAGGTTATTCTCTCTGCTCTCTAGGATTATGGTAGATTTAGTTTAATCCCTCTTAGAGTTAGGTTTTGATGCTTGTTTTGATTTAATTTCTTTGCAATTTCTTGTTATTACATCTTAATCTCTTAGTTTTACTTGTTATTTCCCTTGCTTTTGATCTCATGAACTCTTGTTACTTTTGATTTCTATTAATGTAATTTGATATTTTTATGGTTATTGATGTTTAATTGAGTTATTGTTATTATTATCTTGCATTTGGTAGTTTTAGATTTTATTATTATTTCAATTTTATGATGCTTTTCTTCTATGCTTTCCAAGTATTTGTAGAAATGTCTTTCTTAGTTTTAGGATAGATTTTCTATACTCTTAGTTTGGAATTGAGTAATTTAGGTGACCTTGATTTCAATAATGTCTGAGTTAATTGACAATTTGGAGATTTTAATTAATCTCATTTCGATTAACGAGTAAGACCTATAGATTGAGATTGATTAAGTCCGATTGACTTATCTCGTCTTTAGAGGTTGGCTAATTGTGTTTGCTCTTATAATTGTCATGTCGTGGTTAGTGACACAAGAGTCTTTGAAATCCGATATTAATTGGTGATTTAGGGTTGTTAGTTGTTCTTATTATAAGACTGACTATGTCTATTTGACTTTCTCCCAATGTTGGAAATGACCGAATGGGATTAACTCTGGATAGTCACCATGTTCGTGGTCAATAACTTGAAAAGAAAGCTTTGATTTTAAATTCTTGCTAGGAATGTCTTTTAGCATTTATACTTTTTTAATTGTTAGTTTTACTTTCTTGTCATTTAGTTTCTCACTTCCTTGTCTGCAACCCCCTTTTTTATACTCATAACTGATAACACGCATACGTTACTGTAATTTTTTTGAGAGATGACGTGAGGTTTAAATATTCTCAATTTTTATTGGTTTGCATTGTGACCAACTAATTAAATTTTGATTAGGACTTATTTGTCTGTTCGGAACTATACTATCAACAGAATTTTATTGAGAAATTACGAACCGATGATAATTCTCGTGTCAAGTTTTTGGCGCCGTTGTCGAAGAATTACATTGTGTGCTTGTTATTGGTTATTGTATATATGTAAATATTGTGAATATTGTGAATACTTTGTTTTGTTTCTTTTCTAGTTTTTATTAGTTTAGGGGTTTATCTTCTTTATTTCTTTATAGTTTTTTGTCTTGTTATTTTCTATTTCCACTATGCATTCTTACTCTTTTGGTTATGAATTTGGTTCCAACTACGTTGCAGGAAATTTGAACTTTAATGATGGTAGACACTATGGAATTGGATGTTAATTGAGAGAGGAATCACATTCTTCTGAACGGAATTCTTGGTATCCATATCAATTTTTTCCATTCGACAATGATCGTAATCCACGATGCACACCAATATGAACTAACTTCTCAACATTGTTCTCAACCTTACTCACAAGCCTCATCTTACCCAACACCTTCCTATAACCCATATTCTTCATACTACCAACCTTATGTACCACACCCTTGTGACCATTATGAACGAAGACCTATAGAACCACCATCATTCCAACACCAAAACTCCCAAGAACCACTACTCCCATATACACCATCTCACTATCTCACCAATATGAAGCACCTCCCAATTTTGGAACTTTTCTCCCAAATAATGAACCCTCCTCTCTACCTCAAGCATTCATGGATGACGCTCTCATTTCATTTTTTTAAGAGAAACATGAAACTCGAAGGAGGTAAGAACAATTCATGGCTACCTTGGCCGTGGTAGTAACCAACTTGGCCTCATAATGCTCATGCAATCAAAGCACTCCCATTATCAAATGTGAAAAATCAATCAAAGAGCGTAGTATGAAAGAGAGGTTGGAATCTCAAGTGGAAAATGAGAAGTGGACTTTTGTATTGGAACAAGTGGAAAAAGCCGAAATCATTGAAGAGGAAGAAGTAGTTGAAGATTTAGGAGATGTTGAATGCAAAGAGGAATTTAAAGTTGTAGAGCCTTTTTTCATTGAGCTTGAAAATTATGTTGAAAGGATAGTGCACAACCTCCAAGGCATATTGTGAATGAAGAATTGAAAGAAATGGAGCAAGCAACAAGTCCTCCTATTGATGTTGATTCTGTACCAACATATGATCTCTTTGAGTTTGGTGAATCTTTTTCCATTGAATTAGAATTGGATGTTGATGTAGACTTTACTCAACCTCCAACTTATGACTTAAGTGATGGAAAAGAGTTAGAAGAATTTGGTAAGGAAGAAATTGGATTTGAGAAATCTTGTCAAGTAGTGGAAGTCCCTCGAAAAGGACGAAAGGGAGTGAAAATTGCTTTGTCAAGACCATTGGAGATATCTCTCCCTAAGCCATTCCCATCCATTATATCATTCAAGTGGATAAATCTCTTATGCTTAAACTTTATTATTCCACTTGAAATCTTGAATATAGTTTACTTGAGATGGATGGTCAACTTAGAGCTCTTTATGGATTCAAGAGCGAAAAAGAGATGATTAGTTGTTAGAAACACCATTCTAGGTTCATTGTGGTTACATCATCAAGGTTTAAATGCAAAGGTTGGCGTAGTGCTACATTGAATGGGTCTAGGAAGATGCTTTAGTGTTTGAATGAGAATTCTGAATGCTTACCACCCGAATAGAATTTTGAAGATAAACTTGAAGACGGGTGTAAGAAAAAGATTTGGGATCTTGGAATATATGAAGATTAACTTTGGGAGCTCCTAACTTGTTCAGAACTTCATCAAAACTTGGCGCATTTAGTTGGAAATTCTGGTAATCACTTGAAGTCCAAGAATTAGTGGAAGTTTCAAGATGAGTTCAAGCATAAGCCACCATGACAAGGAGCTCACCAAATGTCTAACTTAAAGACAATAAATAAAAGTGTTAGGTGGGAGACACCCACCATGGTAAACTATTTTCACTTTTTCTTTTCTATATAATTGATGAATAAATTGAATTTCAATTGTTAGGTACTTCACTTCTTTTTAGTACTCTTGTAAATATTTCTCTTAATTGTTAGCTTGTTTTGGTAGATTTTTATTTTGAATTGCATGTGTGAATAGTTGAAATAACTCTAGGAGTTAAAAATCTTGTTAATTTAAAATTTGCTTTATTTTTCTAATTTTGTTGCTTCTGTTGGGCTCTTAGTTATTTTGCTTATTTTGGGTTAGATTTTATTTTTAGAGTGCCAAAATATAGGTTAAAAAACTCTTTTTAACTATAGGTTGTTAAAAAAAAAGAAGAGATCATGCGTACGCATGCATGTGTACGAATGACACACCCACCCTAGGAAAATGACCATCGTGCGAATACTATGCGCGTGCTGTGCGCACGCATGCCTCCTGGACAGCAAGTTTGGCTAATTGGATTTGCTCTTATAATTTTCATGTCGTGGTTAGTGACACAAGAGCCTTTGATGTCTGATATTAATTGGGGATTTAGGCCAAGGTTGTTAGTTGTTCTTGTTATAAGACTGATTATGCCTATTTGACTTTCTCCCGATGTTGGAGATGACTAAATGGGATTAACTCTGGATAGTCACCATGTTCGTGGTCAATGACTTGAAAAAGAAGCTTTGATTCTCAATCCTGACCAAAGAGTATTTTTTAGCATTTATACTTCTTTAGTTGTTAATTTTACTTTCTTGTCATTTAGTTTTTCATCTCTTTATCTGCAACCCCTCTCTTTTATACTCATAACTGATAACACATACCTTACTGCAATTCTTTTGATAGACAATCTGAAGTTTAAATATTCTTGGTTTTTATTAGTTTCTATTGTGATAAACAAATTAAACTTTGATTGGGAGTTATTTATTGGTTCAGAGCTATACTATCAACGAAATTCTATTAAGAAAATTTCTAATCGATGATAATTCTCGCGTCATATTATGAACAAGACATAAACATTAATTAATATTCTTGTATTTTGTTTAATAATAAACAAAATATAATAATAAACAATATAGTTATGAAAAATTAATATATAGAAGTAATAAAAAATATAATAACAAGTTGTGTCTCTAATTAGTATTTCTGTTTCTTTAAATTTTTGAAAGACTACATGCTAAAAATATTGACACCTAACTAATATATATCACAAAAATTTTGGTACATAATATAAATTTTTTTATTCGTAAAATAATTTTTTAATACACAATACATAAATTTTTGAAGAATCATACTTGACTCACCTAACTAATAAAATATATTCACAACAAAAATTTATATATTGTGTAAAAATTTTTGTGCTATGAAGAAAAATTTTTGTATTGTGTAAATTTTTTTTATTTTATATTGATAAAATTTTTATTATGTGTAAAAATTTTTATATTATATACAAAAATTTAAATGTTAAATCAATAAATTTTTATGTTCTTTAACAAAAATTTTTATCTTAAAAAATTATAAAAAAAAGAGTAATAATATATTGCTTGGACCCTATATACATGGTGAAAATTTGAAGTGAAAATCATGAGAAGTGATAACGAATTAACTTATCACATTTATTGTACATTTAATTAGTTGGCTCTAGAGTAACATGTTCAGGACAAACTGCTACAGACATTATTATTAACCCTTTATTAAGTCATCTTGATTATTATACTATAGTTATATAACAATAGCTAAATTTTTATGTATGTTATTTTTACCCAATCATCCTGTCGTGCATTTTCACATTAGCGAAAATAATAAATTTTTAAATTTTTACTAGTGAATGATTATGTAAAAAAAATCTATATAATACGAATACTTTAAAATTAAACTCTAACAATAATATAATTAAAAAAATAAAAATTTTTAGTGGCTACAAATAATATAACTACTGGTGGCTATAAACTGATCAGGTTTTATTAGTATATGTTGCTCAACCAATATAATTTTTGGTATCAATAAACCAAAATTGATTGCATGCTGAAGGAGGGAAAGACAGATTTTTTTTATCAAAGATAGAAAGGTTCGAATTTTGCAACTTCTTATATGAGTATAGAGAAATTATATTATTTAAACTATAATTTATTGGCGAAAGAGAGACAAAGATTGTCAAATGACAATTTGAAAAAAAACAAATTTTAAATTTAAGGAATTAGGCGCATTGACAGTTATTTGATAAACTGGTGTACAAATAATGTGTCACAAAAATAATTGGGCTTATTATTCTAGCAATTTTTTGAAACTTTGTCTTTGATTATTTTTCTTTAGATTTGTTCTTTTCATTTTTTTACTGTTCTTTACAAATTTTATACTTTATTTTTATGCGATTTACTTTTATTGCAATGTTAATTTTGTCTCTTTTGTATTTTATCAAATTTTTTATTTTTTTGTTTGAAATCTTTAAAATTCTCTAAAGATTCTTTTCACTTCATGTCTGTAGCATTTGAAAATTCTTGAAAAGTGCTTTGCATTCTAAGTCTCTCTTGTATTTTATCAAACTTTTCATTTTTTGTTTGAAATCTACAAAATTTTATAAAAGTTCTTTTCACTTCATGTTTGTAGCATTTAAAAATTCTAAAATGTATTATGTATTTTAAGTTTTTTCTAAAATTTTATTGATTAATTTTATAAATTTTTTATTTTTAATAAAATTAAGATTTTGATGCATATAAAATTAATATTCACAAAAAAGTAAGTTTTGTTCCGATATCATTAGATTTTGAACCATGTTAATTATTTGTAATTATCAAAGTCATCTTTACTTCTGAGCGGTGAAAAATCTATATAACAGTGTAACACTTGGCAATAGTGATAAGACGTTAAGTAATTTTTTTTATAATTAATGGTAACTAAGTTCAATCTAACATAAAAATATTTTTGTAATTTTAATTTTAAAAAACATTACAAGAGAATAATATGATTTTAAAGAACAACACAAGAATCCTATTCTTAACCATTTTAATTAAGGAGAATGAGAGAAGGAGAGAACGGAAGCGAGCGGTTGAGGGTGAAACACGGTGAGAAAGATGGCCATGCCATCGGAAGAAATAAGAGGGAGAGCGTGGGTGGGTGTGTATCCGTTGTTAAGGAGGGTTCTTCTCGAGAGGGTTTAGAAAAGCCATCCAAGATCTCTTTTAGAGATAAGGTCATTGGTGCAAAAAAGTCTAAGGCCTTTAATTTGCATTATTAGGGTCTTTATCTGGGATGGTATTGTGACGGTGACAGGTAAGCATAGTGATTCTCGTCCACCAAGTGTCAGTTTTACCAAGGAGGCAAAGAGTTGTCTAGCTGAACCTTATAAGGAAGCCATTGTGATCAAGGTGTTGGATAAGCATTATAGCTACACGGCTCTTATGCATAAGCTTTGAATAGTATGGTGCATCAAAGGAGGGTTTAATTTGTTGGATGTGGGGTTTGGGTATTTTTTGGTTAAATTTGATATTGTTGCGGATCGTGAGAGAGTCATTCTTGGTGGCCTGTGGTTAATAGACAGTCCCTATATTGCAGTAAAGCCATGTGATGTGGATTTTAGGCCATGCGAAAAATCCTTCGGATCAACGCTGGTATGGATTCGAGTATCGGGACTTCCAATTTGGTGCTACCAGGAACAAGCAATGCTGCGAATTACTTCTGCAATAGGGGTTCCGGTGGAAGTAGATTTGGCCACTAAGCTTGCAGAAAGAGAAAAATATGCCCGAGCTTGTGTTCAAATTAATCTTGGGTTACCTGTTATCAAACATATTATAGTGGAGGGTGTGACTCATGATGGAAAGGGCTGGCAACAAGTGTTGAGTAAGGAAAAATTCACAATGGACCAGCCATTAGGTTTGAAAGACCAAGATGGAAAGCAGCACAAGTATGGTTCGAGAAGGGTTCCAAGGCCCAATTTGCATGGTGATGGAGGAAAATCAATTGGCATTAGGATGGGGAAGCGAGAAAAACATAAAATTGCGCCATCTCTATCACGCAGAACTCCTGCACGTCGTGGAATTCCTCTATGAAAACGTCCTTGGCCTTCCTCCCTGCAGAACTCGCCAGTTGATAAAAATGGTGGCACAATGGAGGAAACCTTAGTAGATGGAAGCATGGTAGGTGCAGTGTTAGGGGGTCCAAAGGTAGCAATTATTGAGGATCAGAGTGTGCCAGTACCGTAGGACAAACCACCTATTGAGGTTGGTGATTCTATTTAGAGTTTATGTTCTTATTTATTCTGTCCCTATTATTTATGGATAGTTTAAATATGATTATTTGGAATATTAGGGGTGCTTCTAATAAGTTAGCCCGGGTGCATTGTAAGGAACTTGTTAGGAAATTTAGACTTGTTTTCTTTATTGTGGTTGAAACTCACTCCCCTTTTCAGCATTTAAAATTATTTTGGGAAATGTTGGGGTATCACTCTGTCGGTATAGTAGAAGCAAAGGGGCATAAGGGAGGTATTTGGTTTCTATCTTCTATGAAGGGTGTTTGTTTTAAGTTCATTGATGCTTTTGATCAGGGTATTACTGTTGAGGTTCAATTTGATAATTTAATTTGGAGGTGTAGTGGTATTTATGGCAGTCCTCAATTTAATAAAAGGGTTCTCCTTTGGGATTATCTTGTTGCACAATCCATGGTTTTTCAAGAACCTTGGATTGTTCTTGGTGATTTTAATGAAGTCAAATTTTCTCATGAATCTAAGGGCTGTCAATTTTCTCATCAAAGAGCAGACATGTTTGCTACTTCATTAGAGGATAGTGGTTTGTTTGATCTGAAGACAATTGGGAGGCGGTTTTCTTGGTACATGAGGGTAAAAAATTATGCTGACGTGGCAAAAAAACTTGACCAAGTCTGTATAAATAGTAGTTGGTCATCTATTTTTCCAGAGGCTTAAGCAGAAGTTTTAAATAGGCTTCAGTCTGATCATTGCTCCTATTCTGGTGCGTTGTAAAGGTCGTCCTCAGCCTAAAGAGAATCGACCTTTCCGATTTGTTGTTGCTTGGGCTACTCATCCTAAGTATAGGGATATTGTGAATCACTCATGGTGGTCTGGTAATAGAGGGATTCATGGCAAGCTTTCGGAAGTACAGAAGAATTCACTAGAGTTTAACTCGAAGGTATTTGGTAGCATTTTTGTTAAGAAATGTGAATTAGAGCAGCAGATTAATTATTTACAAAAGCGTTTGGAAGTGGTGGATAGTATTTATTTCCGTCAGAAAGAGCAACAGTTGCTTGATGATTATAATAATACTCTGGTGCAAGAAGAGCTCCTATGGTTCCAAAAGTCCAGAGAGCAGTGGGTAAGGTTCGGGGATAGGAATACAAGATTCTTTCATATTCAAACTCTTGTACGAAGGAAGCATAATAAGATTCATGGCCTTTTTCTCAAGGATGGAGAGTGGAAAACTGATCCAGAGGTTCTGAGTCAAGAAGCAGAGTCTTTTTATGAAAGCTTATTTTGTCATTTGGATGATGTTGATTTGGGTTGCCTTGGTGATGTGCCTCTTTCTTCTCTGAATGAGGAAGCTTGCAATAATCTTACGGCACCAGTTACTATGGAGGAAGTCAGAACAGCTGTTTTTCACATGAACTCTTTTAAAGCTCCGGGTCCTGATGGGTTTCAAGCTTTCTTCTTCAAAGAATATTGGGAGATCATTGGTCTTGATGTTTAGAAGATGGTTAAGCATACATTCTCCAGTGTTACTTTTGATCCGAGAATGATGGAGACTTTACTGGTTCTTATTCCAAAGGTTGAATCACCGGTATCTATGAAAGATTTCAGGATGATTAGTCTTTGTAATATAGTTTACACGATCATCACGAAGGTCCTTGTTAATAGGCTTCATCCTCATATTGCGGAGATTGTTGGCCCGCTTCAAGGATGATTTATTCCGGGACGAGGAACTCATGACAACATCATTATTGCTCATGAAGTCCTCCACTTTATGAAGAAGACAAAATCAAAGAAAGGCACACTGGCCTTTAAGATTGATCCGGAGAAAGCTTATGACAGAGTTGACTGGAGGTTTTTAGCTCATACCATTAAGAGCTTTGGTTTTCCTATTCCTACAATTAATTTGATTATGAATTGTGTCACTGCTTCCTCCTTATCTTTCTTTGGAATGGGAATCGTCTGAATGGCTTTACTCTTAGCCGAGGTCTTAGACAAGGAGACCCTATATCACTTTATCTTTTTGTGTTGTGTATGGAGCGATTGGCATGCTTTATTAGTCATTAGGTTGATTTGGGCTTGTGGGAGCCGGTTGCTATTTCTAGAGGGAGACCAAAAATATCCCACTTAATGTTTGCGGATGACTTGTGTCTATTCTGTAAAGCTACAAAGAGACAAGTGCAAAATGTGATGTTGGTTTTATAGACTTTTTGCAAAGCATCTGGGATGAAGATTAATGTGGAGAAGTCTAAAGCGCTTTGCACCAAGAATGTCTCTACAACAAGAAAAGAAGTCTTTATTGGGGTATCCTCTATCAGATTCGTCTAGGACTTGTGCAAGTATCTTGGAGTTACCTTTAGCCATTCTAGGGAGACCCGTTCAGCTTTCAATGGTGTCCTAGATAAGATTCAGAGTAGGCTAGTGATGAGCGGATAATTTGTACGCTTTTTGGCATTATTTTTAGTATGATCTAGTTAGTTTTTAGTATATTTTTATTAGTTTTTAGTTAAAATTCACTTTTCTGGACTTTACTATGAGTTTGTGTGTTTTTCTGTGATTTCAGGTATTTTCTGGCCGAAATTGAGGGACCTGAGCAAAAATCTGATTTAGAGACTAAAAAGGACTGCAGATGCTGTTGGATTCTGACCTCCCTGCACTCGAAGTGGATTTTCTGGAGCTACAGAAGCCCAATTGGCGCGCTCTCAACGGTGTTGGAAAGGAGACATCCTGGGCTTTCCAGCAATATATGATAGTCTATACTTTGCCCAAGATTTGATGGCCCAAACCGGCGTTCAAAGTCACCCTCAGAATTCTCAGCGTTAAACGCCGGAACTGGCACAAGAATGGGAGTTAAACGCCCAAACTGGCACCAAAGCTGGCGTTTAACTCCAAGAGGAGTCTCTACACGAAAATGCTTCATTGCTAAGCCCAAGCACATACCAAGTGGGCCCGGAAGTGGATTTTTATGTCATTTACTCATCTCTGTAAACCTTAGGCTACTAGTTCTCTATAAGTAGGACCTTTTACTATTGTATTGAGATCGGGGTAGTTATCTTTGTTCTGATGCTATCTTAGATCATTGGGAGGCTGGCCATTCGGCCATGCCTAGACCTTGTTCTTATGTATTTTCAACGGTGGAGTTTCTACACACCATAGATTAAGGTGTGGAGCTCTACTGTACCTCGAGTATTAATGCAATTACTATTG
>NC_029772.3:51235180-51236439 GCF_000817695.3 Arachis duranensis | reverse complement strand
TTTTTGAGTCTAGTGTTTCATTTTAAGTTTGGTGTCAATTGCATGTTTTCGTTTTTATTGCATTCATGCATATGTCTTAAGTGATCTTCAAGATGTTCTTGATGATTTCATTATTCTGATCTTTAATTTCTCTTGACTTGAATATTTTGTGTCTCATATGCATTCTCATTTTGTTAGTGTCAGTAGTATACAAACTGCTAAGTTTGGTGTCTTGCATGCATTATTATTTGATTTTAGTTGCATTTTGATTATTCCTCACTTTTAAAAATCCAAAAATATTTTTAATTTGTGTCTTTTCAAGTCAATAATATAGAGAATTGAAGATTCAGAACATACAGCAGAGGAATTATACGAAAAAAGCTGGGCGTTCAAAACGCCCAGTGAAGAAGGACAGACTGGCGTTTAAATGCCAGCCAGGGTGCCTGATTGGGCGTTTAACGCCCAAAAGGGTAGAGTTTTGGGCGTTAAACGCCAGAATGTGCACCATTCTGGGTGTTTAACGCCAGGATGGCACAAGAGGGAAGATTTTGTTTTCAAAGCAAATTTTTTCAAGTTTTCAAAATCTTTTCAAAATCAAATCTTTTTCAAATCATATCTTTTCAATCAAATCTTTTTCAAATTCAATTTCTTTATATTTTCAAAGATACTTGCTATCAATTAATGATTTGATTCAACATTTCAAGTATGTTGCCTTTTCTGTTAAGAAAGGTTTAATGTTTGAATCATATCTTTTCTTGATAACCAAGTCATTAATTTTCAAAATCAAATTTTTTTAAAAATGTTTTTCAAATCATATCTTCTCAATCATATCTTCTTAACCACATCTTTTTCAAAATAACTTTCAATAAAATCTTTTTGATTTCTAATTTCAAATTCTTTTTCAAAAATCATTTGATTTCTTTCCCACTTTTATTTTCGAAAATCAATTAGTGTTTTTCAAAATGTTTTCAAAATCTTTTAATTGATTTTCGAAAATTACTTCCCCTCTTCTCACATCCTTCTATTTATGGACTAACACTATTCCTTAATGCACAATTCAAACTCCATCTTTCTTGATAAGTTCGAATTCTTCTACTTCTGCCTTCTATTTTTCTTTTCCTCTGACACCTCAAGGAATCTCTATACTGTGACATAGAGGATTCCACATTTTCTTGTTCTCTTCTCTTTCTTATGAGCAGGAGCAAGGACAAAAGCATTCTTGTTGAGGCTGACCCTGAACCTGAAAGGACCTTGAAGCGAAAACTAAGAGAAGCTAAGGC
>NC_029772.3:51232854-51233176 GCF_000817695.3 Arachis duranensis | reverse complement strand
AATTGATCATTCAAGTGAATGAAGAATCCTTGGTGTTTAAGGCTCAAGGATATCCCTCTGTCACCATGGAGAGGAAGCATGAAGATCTTCTCTCAAAATAGAGCCCAACAGAGCCCCCACAGTCAAACTCTAAGTTTGGTGTTGGGAGGCCACAACCAAATTCTAAGTTTGGTGTTGAACCCCCACATTCAAACTCTAAGTTTGGTGTTGGGAGGTTCCAACATTGCTCTGAGTATCTGTTAGGCTCCATGAGAGTCCTCTGTCAAGCTACTGACATTAAAGAAGCGCTTGTTGGGAGGCAACCCAATGTTATGTTTTTATC
>NC_029772.3:51232054-51232643 GCF_000817695.3 Arachis duranensis | reverse complement strand
TGGGCGTTTAACGCCCAGTCTGGCACCATTCTGGGCGTTTAACGCCAGAAAGGGGCACCAGACTGGCGTTAAACGCCAGAAAAGGGCAAGAAGCTGGCGTTAAACGCCAGAAATGGGTACCAGCCCGGCGTGTAACGCCAGAAATGGCTAAAAACGCATTTTTGCATGCCATTTGGTGCAGGGATGACTTTTCCTTGACACCTCAGGATCTGTGGACCCCACAGGATCCCCACCTACCCCACCACTCTCTCTCTTCTTCACCCATTCACCAATCACCTCAACACCTCTTCCCCAAAAAAACCTTCACCTATCAAATCTCATCTTTCTCTTCACCACTCACATCCATCCTTCATAAAACCTCACCTACCTCACCATTCAAATTCAAACCACTTTCCCACCCAACCCACCCATACATAGCCGAACATCAACCCTCCCCCTCTCCTATATAAACTCATCTTCACTCCTTCATTTTCACACAACCTAAACACTACTTCTCCCCCTTTTTGGCCGAACACAAAGCCATTCCCTTCTTTCTCATTTCTTCTTCTTCTACTCTATTCTTTCTTCTTTTGCTCGAGGACGAGCAAAC
>NC_029772.3:51231251-51231401 GCF_000817695.3 Arachis duranensis | reverse complement strand
TGTCCGAAGTTACCATAGACCGGGCTATCATGATTCATAGCATCATGATTGGAGAAGAAATAGAAGTTCATATCTCAAGAACTTTATAAGGTGGCAGACAAGTCTTCTACCTTGGCAAGGTTAGCCTTCCCTCATCTCATTTGTCACCTC
>NC_029772.3:51219693-51229036 GCF_000817695.3 Arachis duranensis | reverse complement strand
GGGTGCGTTGAACATTTCCACTGAGAGGATGGGAGGTAGCCACTGACAACGGTGAAACCCTTGCTTAAGCTTGCCATGGAAAGGAGTAGGAAGGATTGGATGAAGACAGTAGGAAAGCAGAGAGACGGAAGGGACAAGCATCTTCATACGCTTATCTGAAATTCCTACCAATGATTTACATAAGTATTTCTATCTTTATCTTTATGTTTTATTCGTATATCACCATACCCATTTGAGTTTGCCTGACTAAGATTTACAAGGTGACCATAGCTTGCTTCATACCAACAATCTCTGTGGGATCGACCCTTACTCGCGTAAGGTTTATTACTTGGACGACCCAGTACACTTGCTGGTTAGTTGTGCGAAGTTGTAGTGATCACAATTTCGTCCACCAGCTAGCAAGCTGGAAAGGGAGTTTACTCAATCGGGCTGGTAGACTCTGCTTGGTTAATTCTGTTGCAGCCGCTATTCCCACGTACCAGATGCAGGTCTCTATTTTTTTCCAAAGGAATCATTAGTAAATTGGAGTCTATGATGAGGAATTTTCTTTGGAAAGGACAAGTTGATGGAAGGATGATTGAATCTTGTTAGTTGGAAGGTACTAGTTACTCCAAAAAAATATGGAGGTTTGGGGATTAGGGATCCTTATTGTGTAAATATTACTCTTCTTGGGAAGCTAGTTTGGACCTTTTTCCAACAGCCAAACAAGCTATGGGTCCAATTGTTAGATGCCAAATACCAATCATCTCTATATGAATGTTTTAGCTATCCTAAGAACAAGGACTCTCCCATTTGGAGGAGTCTTTGCAAGACTTGGGAAGTGTTGAAGGATGGGTTTGCTTGGTATACTGGAGGTTTGAATCGGAATTTTTGGTTTTCTAGCTGGAGGAGAGAAGGACGGTTATCTAATGAGATGAATTATGTTCACATTTTTTATTCGAATCTCTGGATATAGGATATTTGGTCGGTTGGTAGATGGAATTTGGATACTCTTTATTCTCCTTTATCTCAAAATTTGAAAGGTAATATTCTTTCTTACAATCCAGATGAACAAGTAGGTCCGGAAGTGGGTTGGTATTGGTGTGGGTCTACTGCCAAAGTCTATGACTCACGCAATAGTTACTTGTGGTTGTGTAAGCAGCTATTTGGTTGGGAGGAGCAGGAGAATTGGCTTTGGCTTTGGCGTCAACTTGTTCTGTAAAAGCACAAGTTTTTGGCTTGGTTGTGTCTTAAGGAAGCTCTTCCTACTGCAAGTTTTCGCTTTAGAAGAGTGATGTCGTCATCAGATAGGTGTCGAAGATGTCTTTCTAGCCAGGAATCGATTTTATATTGTATTTGGGATTGTCCAAAAGCTCAGCTTGTCTGGCATAGGTTGAATATTTCTTATCATCCTTTAGATTTGAAGAACTGGTTCTTGTATCATAACAGAGAGCATCTGTTCAAGTTCTTTTCGGGACTTTGGTCGATATGGCAAGCAAGGAATAATGACATCTTTAATCCTGATGAAACTTGGCCTCCGGAAAAAGTGATTTGTCTGGCATTAACTTCAAAAAAGGAACTTAGGAATATTTTTGAATTACAACATATATCCATTCCCTCTGCTCTAAATGATTTTTGGAATTTCCTATCCATTAGTACTTTTAAGATTAATTGTGATGCTAGTTATTTTGGTTCGGGTGATAGTATTGGTTTTGCTTGTGTTATTAGAGATTGTAATGGGAGTTGGCAAAGGAGATGTTTGGGAATGATTGAGAGTAATAGTATTCTTCAAGGAGAATTGTTTGCTATTTGGAGAGGATATCTCTTAGCTTGGGATGTGGGTCAACGAGATGTTATTTGTGAGACGGATTGTGTGGAAGCATTTAATCTTGTTACTCAAGATGGTTTTGGGTTTATTGATCCATTGATGCTCAAAATAAGAGGTATCATGGATTGGAATTGGCGTGTTGACTTTCAATTGATTGAGAGATGCAAACATGGTGGCAGATGCTATGGCAAAGATGGCGATGAAGTTACAACTTTCGCATGTGGAGCTTCATTCACCTTGGGAAGAGTTTAAGAGTAGTCTTAAACGGGGATGTCCCTCTATTTAAGCAGTTCCTTTGTTTTGTTTGTTTTATTTTTCGTTGTTTACTTTATTTCAGTCACAAAAAAAAGAACAATACAAGAAAACAATATGAGAGGGAGGGGTAAGCGTCTTCGCAGCACTGAGACGCCCCTACATCAACGGCGGCAGTGGTCAATTGTAGTCCAGCTTCGGTACTAATGGTATGACATTGGGGAAATTTTCCTTTTTCTTGAGATTTGTATGAGTGTATAGTAACTTTAACACCTTTTGGTAGTTTATCAATGAGTTTGGTTCTTATACAACTGTGAACGAAAAGGAAAAAATGTATTTGTTGCATACAAGAGGATCCAGTTCTGGTTATCCAGATACAACTAATATGAAGGCAATAGATGCTCACTGATGCTCACTGTCCAGGTAGAATATTTGTCTAAGAAATCTATTAGACTAGTGATTAGTTAACCTATGTAAAATTTCCTAAATAAAAGGCGCATAGATCGCAGAGGTATGTGGTGGGCCTTCTTCGGCAACACAGAAAAATAATCACCATTGTCTTTCATGAAGCATCATAAAAACACAGTAATTTTACGGATTCCTTTTATTTAAATTAAATAAATATAAAATTTATAAAAATACATCAAGCACAGTGTAATTACATAAAGAGTAATGCTAGGGAACCAAAAGGGTATTAGTCAAAAACCACCCAAATATGTTTGGATGAATCCAAAATCTCAACAAGTTAATATATATAGATGTTTCTTCTGCTAAGTATCAGAATGTTTCTTTTTCATACTAAATGGATGTTCTTTTATATATTTTTCGAATTTTTTTGTATTACAAATGTGAATGTCTCTATTTCTTTAAAATTTCATAATTTTTTAAAATTATAACTGGATATTTATTTTGTTAAGTATTAGGATTTTTTTCATGTTAAATGAATGTTTTTTTATATTTATGTAATTGTTTAAAATTTCCTTTTGACTAAGATCAAGTGTGTAATTTGCAGTCAACACTCTTCTCTTCAACCACCCGTTCATCCTTTCAAAACCACATCCTAAACCAAATTTCCACCCAACCGAGAGCCCCCCTCCTCTGTCCGTCCACCTCCCTTCATCTCTTATACTTCTTCTTTTGTTTAGTCCAGCTAAAAACAAAAAAAAAAAACAGAAATGAAAAAAAGAAAAATTTAGCATTACTTTTTATTTTCTTTTATTTAAATTTCTGCATCTCTTTCTTAGTTGCTGGCGGTGCCCGGGGGCACACAGTTGCAGTGCTGGCAGCAAGTTCTATAGGCTCTGCGGTAGAGATTTGGACGAGATAATAACTGCCACCTTGTAGCACATACTCCGTTACATAGGAGTGGATTCCAGTGAGGAGGCAGAGAGAGCCCAAGAGAGAGAGAGGGATTTGTGTGTGTGATTGTTGGAGGTGAGTAGGTTAATATGAGAGAGAAGAGGAAGATTTTTATAGTTTTAATTAGGTTTTAATTAAGTTTTAAATTTTGAATTTAAAAAATTTAAAATTAATTAATTATTAATATAAATTAATGTAGTTTTGTTTAGTTTTTGGCTGGTAATCTTTTGGTTCTATATACTTTTCCTTACATAAATACACAATTGGCCACATCTCGACTACATATGATTTCAAAAATTACACACATCTCCGATACTGAGACTCCAATCTATGTCAGAAGAGTTAAACAGAATCTCATATCCGAGATACATGTAAAAATAGAATATGAACTCAGTACCAAGATATACACAATGCGCAAATTGGTGACTTAATACTCGAGATGTGCTCATCCAATTTAATTCAAATAATTTTAAATTTTAAAATTATAAAAATATTTCATTTAAAATTTAGATGATTATAATTTAAATTAATAATTTAATTTAATTCAATAAAAACAAATATATTTGTATTGTTATACTAATTATTTATAAGTATTGCAAAATTAATTAAAAAAACAGTCATGCTACACATCCATATAATTTTTCATCCAAGTCCATTCAAGCTGGCCCAATACAAAAAAAAACCCAATTTTATTAAATGAAATGTGACTCCACACGCCCAAATGCACGAAATGTTAATACATTCATTCGTGCCTTGAATATGAAACAACGTTCCTTTTTCAACATTGAAATCGTTACTGAAAAAGTTCGAATCTCTCTCAAAATCTCTCAAACTTCACTCGTGTTCTCTGCGAAAATCGTTACTGGAGAAGAATTGCGAGAAGATTTTGAAAAGAAGAAGAAAACACGAACAAAAACAAGAACAGAGACTGCGAAAGGTATGATAAAAACTACTGTTCATTTAAAATCTTGCAATCTCGTATTTTTCTTAGTTGCAATTTAGGTTTACTGAATTGAGTTATTTTATTTAGTAGATTGACTTAATCTGATTCCATTTTTTTTTTGGCATAACTAGGGCATAGGAATGGAAACGGAGCTGCTCATTTTCATTCATTTGAGTGTTAGCGTGTTTAGTTAAGTCTTTTTTCATGTAGAAATTATTTACCTAATGATTGAATATGTATCACGTTTTATTCAGCACATGATTGGTGTTCGGTTCACTGGTGTTTGTCATTTGATTCACCTGATTGTTAGTACGTTCAGTTAAGTTCTTTTACATGCAGAAATGATTTACTTGATGATTGAATATTTATCACGTTATATTCAGCATATGATTGGTACTCGGTTCACAGGTGTTTGTAATTTGATTCACCTGATTATTAGTGCGTTCAGTTGAGGTTTTTTGCATGCAGAAATATTTTTCTTGCTGATTGAATGTTTATCACGTTTTATTCAGAACATCAATGAAATTCAGTTCAATGGAGTTGGTTATTTTAATTCATTTGATTATTAGTGTGTTTAGTTGAGTCATTTTGCATGCAGAAATGATTTACTTGATGATTGAATGTTTATCACGTTTTATTCATCACATGATTGGTGTTTGGTTCACTGGTGTTTGTGATTTGATTCACCTGATTGTTATGTGTTCAGTTGAGTTCTTTTGCATGTGAAAAGTTTTTCTTGATGATTGAATGTTTATCACGTTTTATTCAACACATGATTGGTGTTTGATTCACTTGTTTACTATGTGTTCAGTTGAGTTCTTTTGCATGCAGAAAAGTTTTCTTGATGATTGAATGTTTATCACATTTTATTCAGCACATGAATGGTGTTCGGTTCAGTTGGGTTGACCATTTTGATTTACTTGATTAAAATATACATGATTGTACTTGTCGGTGTATTGAGTAAAGTATTGACCAATTTTTTTTTTTTTTTGCTTCAGGCTCTAATATGATCCAAATATTTTGTTGCACAAACTGAACAAAATCAGAGACCAACTGATTCAGAAATCTGAAGAAATAAGACTCCCAAAGTCATCTACTGTCCTCTCCAGCCCTTATTATAAATTCACATCGAGCGATATAGATAGTAAATATGATATACTTTGTTTGATTGGTTGTAATTAACACTATTTTGTTTAACTTGTTTAAAAAACCAAACAATGTATATATGTGAATATTAATATTAATGTTAATGTTATTGGAAATTTAATGTTAATGTATATATCTGATTCAAGATGCATTAGTCCTATTCCTGTTAGCCTGAGATGTTAATATATATATATATCTGTTGGAACTGTCTAGCTGTTGTTTTGTTTCAGGTTGATAATGAATGGAATCAGAGTATTTATCAAACATTAAGAGCCCCAGAAAACAAATGAACCGAAATTAATACATAGGGTGAACCGAAAAAGTGCATATATCAATATACTAGAGAGATAATTTAAAAAAAATGTTGCTATCAGTATTCAGTTTCAAAAACTCCTGAGCTCTTTGGAATAATTTTTGTAGAACTTTTCAACTTCTTCTAGTGTCTTGAAAATTCTCCCGACCTTTAGGACAAATTGTTCATCCACAACACACCTGGTCTGTAGAATGAACCAAACATGTTATTATGGTGAATCAATTGTATAGTACTAAATGAATGAAACATTATCCATTATACAAATTAAAATTCAAATAGTTTTCTGCATAATGAACCGAACACGTCATTATGGTGAAACAATTGTATAGTACTAAATGAATGGAACATTATCCAGATATAAAATCAAATTCAAACAGTTTTCTGCATAATAAACTGAACACGTTATTAAGGTGAAACAATTGTACACAATTGTATAGTACTAAATGAATAGAACATTATCCATGATATAAAATCAAATTTAAACAACTTTCTGCATAATGAACTGAATATATTATTAAGGTGAAACAATTGTATAATACTAAATGAACATAACGTTATCCATTATATAAAATCAAATTCAAACATCTTTCTGCAGAACGAACCGAACATGTTATTATGATGAAACAATTGTATAGTACTAAATGAACGAAACATTATCCATTATATAAATTCAAAGCACCTATGTCTACAATTGAGAGATTATTAATTCAATTCAATTCAGAAAACATGTGTACATTTAATTCAATTTAACAATTGCGTTCTATTCAATTCGATTAAAAAATTTCCAAACCTTGTCCGCTTGATTCGTTTCAGAAGATAATCTAAAATGCTCTCGTTCAACTTATTTGAAGTTGAATCATTTATTGTTTTTATAGAATATTGAAATCTGAAAACGAAGAATATAAATCCACAAAATTGAAGAAGAAAAAGAAGAAGAATAGGAAGAAGAATGACGAGCAGCAGAGAAGAACAACGAGCAAAAGAGAAGAAAAAAAAGAAGAAGAACGACGAGCAACAAAAATTGCAGATCTGAAAATTACAATACAAATCGTTAACATTGAAAAAGAAAAGTAGAAGAAGAATGTTTAAGTTGAAGAAGAGGTTTACGTAAATCTGTTACGTTGATAGAAGGGAGAGGGGGGCACGCGTATATTTCACGTAACTTTGGGGGAGGGGGAGATGCGTTAAAGAAAGTGCTTGGATGACTTGGATAAGTTTTTTTATATGGATGTGGAGCATTATTATTAAAAAAATGACATTATTAAATTAAGTTATGCGCGTATAAAAATAAATTGGATTCACTCCATGCGCATACTTAATCTAATAATCTTCTATGTTGGTATGATAAGATAATATCTATACAATATAAAATTAATCAAATAATATAACACAATAATATCTAGGAGACAATAATTTTATTAAATATAGTACTCTTTTAAAATAATCATAAATAATTTAATTATAAATAATCAAATATACGAGTATAATAATCAAATATACGAGTATAAATAATTAAATATAATAATTTTCCAGTGCTCATAAATACTCAGTATAATAATGTGAGTATATTTAATTAATAATTTAATTTATTTCAATAAAAATAAGAGGAGTGCTAGGGGGCCAGCAATTTTTGTGATTTGTAGCCATCAATTAGCCATCATTGGTGATTTTAATGGTGTGAGATTTTATCCAAGGGTGTGAGATTACTCACTTTACTTTTGTTGGTTAAATGCTGGCCAAATTTTAATAAAACTGCTGGCTCCCTAGACTTTTCCTAAAAACAAATATACATATTCATGCACTAGCCCATAATTTAGCCAGGCTCAAAATGAATAAAGCCCAGCATACAGACATCGTTCGATCTACCCCTACCCGACCTCATAGAGGTCGAAGACAGCAACATAAGTTCGGTACCACTTATCTAACTAAGTAACTGACTTCTAAGATATCTTCTGTTTATCTAGAATGAAGATCTCACCAACTCCCAAAATAAAGAAAACGGTTATCCACCAACAAAGGTGGATGGTGCACGAAATTGTGATCAATACTTTTCACAACTCAAATAATCCCCGGTGATGAACCCAAAAACTTGGTGTTCAATACCATGGCATAAACACAACTTCGCACAACTAACCAGCAAGTGTACTGGGTCGTCCAAGTAATAAACCTTACGCGGGTAAGGGTTGATCCCACAGAGATTGTTGGTATGAAGCAAGCTATGGTCACCTTGTAAATCTTAGTCAGGCAAACTCAAATGGATATGGGTGATATACGAATAAAACATAAAGATAAAGATAGAGATACTTATGTAATTCATTGGTGGGAATTTCAGATAAGCGTATGAAGATGCTTGGTCCCTTCCGTCTCTCTGCTTTCCTACTGTCTTCATCCAATCCTTCTTACTCCTTCTCATGGCAAGCTGTATGCAAGGGTTTCACCGTTGTCAAATAGAATCCAGTGATTCTTTTGCGTCTATCACTAACGCCCGGCCCTCAGGAGTTCGAAGCTCGTCATAGTCATTCAATCATTGAATCCTACTCAGAATACCACAGACAAGGTTAGACCTTCCGGATTCTCTTGAATGCCGCCATCAGTTCTAGCCTATACCACGAAGACTCTGATCTCACGGAATGGCTGCCTCGGTTGTCAGGCGAGCGCTCGGTTGTTAGGCGATCAACCATGCATCATGTATCAGGAATCCAAGAGATATTCACCCAATCTAAGGTAGAACGGAGGTGGTTGTCAGGCACACGTTCATAGGTGAGAATGATGATGAGTGTCACAGATCATCACATTCATCAAGTTGAAGAACAAGTGATATCTTAGAACAAGAACAAGCGGAATTGAATAGAAGAACAATAGTAATTGCATTAATACTCGAGGTACAGCAGAGCTCCACACCCTTAATCTATGGTGTGATTGCATTAATACTCGAGGTACAGCAGAGCTCCACACCTTAATCTATGGTGTGTAGAAACTCCACCGTTGAAAATACATAAGAACAAGGTCTAGGCATGGCCGAATGGCCAGCCTTCCAAAGAGGGTTTAATCATAAAAACATGATCAAAAGCTCTAAAAATGATCCAAAGATCTAAATACAATAGTAAAATGTCCTATATATAGAGAACTAGTAGCCTAGGGTGTACAAAGATGAGTAAATGACATAAAAATCCATTTCCGGGCCCACTTGGTGTGTGCTTGGGCTGAGCATTGAAGCATTTTCGTGTAGAGACTCTTGTTGGAGTTAAACGCCAGCTTTTATGCCAGTTTGGGCGTTTAACTCCCATTCTTGTGCCAGTTCCGGCGTTTAACGCTGGGAATTTTGAGGGTGACTTTGAACGCCGGTTTGGGCCGTCAAATCTTGGGCAAAGTATGAACTATCATATATTGCTGGAAAGCCCAGGATGTCTACTTTCCAACGCCGTTGAGATCGCGCCAATTCAGCTTCTGTAGCTCCAGAAAATCCGCTTCGAGTGCAGGGAGGTCAGAATCCAACAGCATCTGCAGTCCTTTTTAGTCTCTG
>NC_029772.3:51211126-51211397 GCF_000817695.3 Arachis duranensis | reverse complement strand
GCCAATATGGCATTCAGAGTGTCAATCTCAAGAACTCCTTTCTTCTGACTGGTCCCATTGTTCACAGGATTCCTTTCAGAAGTGTACATGAAAAGTTATTTGCAACCATTTCAATTAGTTCTTGAGCTTCTTCAGGCATCTTCTTCAGATGAAGAGATCCTCCAGCAGAGCTATCCAAAGACATCTTGGATAGTTCAGAGAGACCATCATAGAAAATTCCTATGATGTTCCATTCAGAAAGCATGTCAGAGGGACACTTCCTGATTAATTA
>NC_029772.3:51209953-51210957 GCF_000817695.3 Arachis duranensis | reverse complement strand
AGGTGGAAAGAACTTTGCCAAGAAGGCATTGACTAGCTTTTCCCAAGAGTTCAGGCTTTCTTTAGGTTGTGAGTCCAACCATGTCCTAGCTCTGTCTCTTACAGCAAAAGGGAATAGCATAAGTCTGTAGACCTCAGGGTCAACCCCATTAGTCTTGACAGTGTCACAGATTTGCAAGAACTCAACTAAGAACTGATGAGGATCTTCCAATGGAAGTCCATGGAACTTGCAATTCTGTTGCATTAGAGAAACTAATTGAGGCTTAAGCTCAAAGTTGTTTGCTCCAATGGCAGGGATAGAGATGCTTCTCCCATAGAAATCGGGAGTAGGTGCGGTAAAGTCACCCAGCACCTTCCTTGCATTGTTGGCATTGTTGTTGTTTTCGGCTGCCATGGGTTCTTCTTCTTTGAAGATTTCTGTTAGGTCCTCTACAGAGAGTTGTGCCTTGGCTTCTCTTAGCTTTCGCTTCAAGGTCCTTTCAGGTTTAGGATCAGCCTCAAAAAGAATGCTTTTGTCCTTGCTTCTGCTCATAAGAGAAGAGAACAAGAAAATATGAAATCCTCTATGTCACAGTATAGAGATTCCTTGAGGTGTCAGAGGAAAAGAAAAATAGAAGGCAGAAGTAGAATATTCGAACTTATCAAAGAAGAAGGAGTTCGAATTGTGTATTAATGAATAGTGTTAGTCCATAAATAGAAGGGTGTGAGAAGAGGGGAAGTAATTTTCGAAAATTAAGTAAAAGATTTTGAAAACATTTTGAAAAACACTAATTGATTTTCGAAAATAAAAGTGGGAAAGAAATAAAGTGATTTTTGAAAAAGATTTTGAAATTAGAAATCAAAAAGATTTGATTGAAAACTATTTTGAAGAAGATGTGGTTAAGAAGATATGATTGGTTTTAAAAAAGATGTGATTGAGAAGATATGATTTGAAAAATATTTTAAGAAAAAAGATTTGATTTTGAAAATTAATAACTTGGCTAACAAGAAAAGATATGATTCAAA
>NC_029772.3:51200918-51207837 GCF_000817695.3 Arachis duranensis | reverse complement strand
GTGCCAGTTCCGGCGTTTAACGCTGGGATTTCTGAGGGTGACTTTGAACGCCGGTTTGGGCCATCAATTCTTGGGCAAAGTATGGACTATCATATATTTCTGGAAAGCCCAGGATGTCTACTTTCCAACGCCGTTAAGAGCGCGCCAATTGGGCTTCTGTAGCTCCAGAAAATCCACTTCGAGTGCAGAGAGGTCAGAATCCAACAGCATCTGCAGTCCTTTTTAGTCTCTGAATCAGATTTTTGCTCAGGTCCCTCAATTTCAGCCAGAAAATACCTGAAATCACAGAAAAACACACAAACTCATAGTAAAGTCCAGAAAAGTGAATTTTAACTAAAAACTAATAAAAATATACTAAAAACTAACTAGATCATACTAAAAACATACTAAAAACAATGCCAAAAAGCGTATAAATTATCCGCTCATCAGTGGAACTACTCCAAAAGATGGTTATCTATTCTAGTATAAATACACTGACACTCCTTAGGTATATTCACATTCTAATCTACTAAAAACATGCCTAAAACCCTTGCTAACTTAAGCATCGGAGTCTCTTGCAGGTACCACCCCCACCTCCTCACGAGAAATTTGGACCGGCGGCCCTTCGGAATCAACAAGTCGAACGCTGCCACACAAATAGATCTGGACCTTACGTTCAGACCTAAATTCACGTTTCAGTTAATCCTCGAAACATTGGCGCCATTGTCAAGGACCTGGAGCTCAACCCTTGATAATGGTGGATGATCAACATCTAGAAGGACGAATTTCGTCCAACTTCGGATCAAAAAGTGGAGATCCCTTGAAAAATGAATTACAACGACGAAGAAAATCCGGTAGCCAACTCCGAAAAGAATTTCACGATAGAAGAGATATTGAAAATAAACTAAGAAAACTAGAATCCGAGTCAAGGAAAAAAGAAAGTCGGGATGACAAAGACCTAGTCTTCAATGGAGGGGATGATCTTTTCTCTAAAGAGGTCATGCGTGCAAAGGTCCCAAGAAATTTCTAACATTCCAACATGGATTCCTATGATGGATCTGCTGATCCACATAATCATCGCAGCAACTTAAAAAAAAAGTCTACGAGGTCGGGAAAGACTATACAAAATCTGACCTTTTTTAGGACTCACGAAGAAAAGTCCGACCTCTTTTAAAGGTTAGACTCTACAATGAGGTCGAAAATCTCCAAGCTTACAAAGAAAATTTCGACCGCTTTTAAAGCTCGTAAAGAAAAGTTCGACCTCTTTTAAAGGTCAGACTCTACAATGAAGTTAAGAACCTCCAAAACTTACAAAGAAAATTCTGAGCTCTTTGTTTAAAAGGCTTATTGTGATATGCCAAGCATTCATCCTGACCTCATGAACCACAAGCTAGCTGTATACTCGGATGTCCGACCTGTACTATAGATATGACAAGAACTCAGCCCTAAAAGAGCACAAGTCATGAAAAATAGGTCCAAGCAATCCTGGAAGCTAGGTTTAGATTCCTTATGGTTAGCCAATGTGGTATTAGTAAGAAATCACAATGAAAAATGTTAAAGTATGTCCCGACCTCAAACTTGAAAGGGTCTTAGATGAAATCTACAGTGGAATCTGTAGAAATTATCTGGGAGCAAGGTCACTGACAAAGAAGATGTTATGAGCCAAATTTTATTGGCCGACTTTACAAAAAAGATGTGACCAATTTTGAGAATAAGTGCCTGCCCTATCAGTTACATGAAAATTCTCACGCGACACCTCCAGAAGAAGCTCATTAGCATCACCTCACCATGACCCTTTGCAAAATGGAGTTTAGACTTGCTCGGACCATTTACTAAAAAACTGAGACAAGTGAAATACCTCATAATAAGGGCATAAATGCTACAATAAAAGGTTTAGCTTAAGCAATCTGAAAGCAAAAAAGTCAGCACGTTAGAGCTCAGGCTGAAACCATAGACACATTGGAAAATTGTGCAAGTTGCATATTAGAAAATTGTGCAAGTTGCATATGCTTTGGTCTTGGCATACTGGAAATTGTGTCTCCACTTTCAAGCTCACACCATCAAAGCCCTAACTATTCAACCCATGAAGCATATCCTCTAAAAAATAAGTATAGTAGGGCAGATGTTACAATGGGCTATGGAGCTGTCCGAATTTGATTTGAAGTACAAAACTCGGACAGTCATCAAGTCGCAATACTTAGCTGACTTCCTTGCGGAATATACTGAGGAGCGAAAAGGGGATCCATGACTGGGAGGTGGATCATTAAACAAAGCTGGTAGTGGGACAGGGATCATCCTCAAGAATGAAGAAGAAAAGGTCAAGCATATAAGCTGAGAGCATGATGGCCGAGCTGATGTCATCTCCAAGCTAGCCAGTACAACAAACAGATATCGTCTGATTTACCCCTATCCGACCTCATAGAGGTCAGACATAGCAACATGAGTTTGGTCCCACTTATCCAAATAAGTAACTGACTTTTAAGATATCTCCTATTTATCTAGAAGGAAGATCTCAACAACTTTCAAGATAAAGGGAACGGTTATCCACCAACAAAGGTGAAACTACTCCAAAAGGTGGTTATCTATTTACTATAAATACACTGACACCCCTCACATATATTCACCGTCTAATCTACTAAAAACCTGCCTAAAGCCCTTACTAACTTAAGCATCGGAGTCTCTTGCAGGTACCCTGATAAACCCCATTTTTAGGGTTTATCCTGTGCTTAATCTAGTGAATTTTATCCATTATTCTCACACTTATTCATAGAAATCGCATGTTTTACGTTTTCCTTCCTGATTCTGTGCTTTGAATGAAAAAATGCTTATTTGGCCTTAAATTTGCTAATTATTAATCCTCTCTTATTACCATTTGATATCTTGATATGTGTGTTAAGTGATTTCAGGGTTTATAGGGCTGGAATAGCTTAGAGGATAGAAAGAAAGCACACAAAAGTGGAAGGAATACAAGAAATTGAAGAAACTGCTAAAGCTGTCCAGCCTGACCTCTTCGCACTCAAACGGTCATAAATTGAGCTACAGAGGTCCAAATGAGACGGTTCTAGTTGTGTTAGAAAGCTAACATCCGGGGCTTCACAACGCTATATAATTTGCCATAACTTCCTTGAATATAGACGATGCGCATGCGTGAATCACGCGCACGCGTGACCTGGAAAAAATCCAATCCACGCTCACGCGTGACTCTGCCACGTGCTGGACGTATCAGAAATCACTGGGGAAAATTTCTGGGCTATTTTTGATCCAGTTTTTGCCCCAGAAAATACAGATTAGAGGCTATAAAGTAGGAGAATGCATTAATTCATAATACAATTTTCATATTCACAAATTTTTTGGTTTTAGATGTAGTTTTTAGAGAGAGAGACTCTATCCTCTCTCTTAGGATTTAGGATTAGGATTCCTCTTAAAGGTTAGGTTTACTTCTTCTTCATTCCAGGTTCAATGTTCCTTTACTTTAATTTCTCTTCTACTTTTATTTATTCTATTATTTTAGTTTGTTAATATTGGTTTATGAACTCCATGTTAGGATTGATTTTCTTATTTAATACACATTGAGGTATTTCAGATTTAAGATTGCTTTCTTCAAATTCATGTTATTGATGCTTCCAAATTAATTTAGATTTTTCTCCCTTTGCTTTGGTTGAGTAATTGGTGACATTTGAGTTATCAAACTCAGCTGTTGATTGAAAATTGGAATTTGCTGATTGATTTGGATCCCTCTAAAGCTAGTCTTTCCATAGGAGTTGACTAGGACTTGAGGAATCAAATTGATTAGTCCACTTGACTTTTTTTTTATTTAGTAAGGATTAACTAAGTGGGAGCAATAAATAATTCTCATCACACCTGAAAAGGATAACTAGGATGAGATTTCCAGTTCTTATACCTTGCAAGGGTGTTCATGATAATTAATTTACTTTATTGCTAATTTATTTCCTTGTTCCCTATTTCAAAAACCCAAAAAATATATTTTTCCACAACAAATAATAAATCATACTTCCCTGCAATTCCTTGAGAGACGACCCGAGGTTTGAATACTTCAGTTATTTATTTTTATTGAGTTTGCGTTAGTGACAAACAAGTTTTTGTACGAAAGGATTCTTTGTTGGTTTAGAAACTATACTTTCAACGAGACTTTATTTGTAAAATTCTTTACCAGCAGAAATCCGTTCTTCAATTCCAAATCAACGTTTTATGTAACTCTTGAAATAATATTTATTCATTATTTATTAAAAAGATCTTACTTTTTTTTGTAAAAAATTTTATTTTAATTTATTTATTATTTATTATTAAAATAAAAATTTAAAATTTTTATTTATAAATATATAAATACCATTGAAACCTAAAGAAAACAACATACTCGTTTCACTCATCCCATTAAGTGTCCCGTGAGTTGTTAACAATCCAATAATTAGTACTAGTTTCATTTGTACCATAATCAACTACCATAACACTACGATCAAATTCATATCCATATGTTCTATCAGAAACACCACTCAAATAAAAAACGACTATATCTTGGATATTGAGTCACCAATTCACATATTATGTATATCTTAAATACTAAAACTTATTCTCTTTTTACCTGTATCTCGAATATTGAAATCACATTTAACTTGAGATTTATTCTCTTTTTACATGTATTTCGAATATTGAAACCACATTTAACTCGTGACACAGATTGAAGTTTCACTACCATGTATGTATTCAATTTTTGAAATTTAGTAATCGAGAGATATGGCTAATTATGTATTTACATAATTATGATGTACTATATATTTTTATAAATTTTATATTTATTTTATTTAAATAAAAAACCTTAATTTTACTTACTTAGAAATAAATTTTTTATGTAAAATGACAAAAACACCCTTGGTTTAATTACAAGAAAGGTTTGTACAATTGTACTTACCATAAAACCACTCACATAACTGTTCCCCTTAAAAGGTCAAACACGTAGAGAAAATTCCACGCGTCATATTCTGCCCCAATTCCCTTAAAAATAGCCACCTTAGCCATGTATTGAAAAACCTCCACGGACACCACCTTAAAAAAAAATATATGCCATGCCACCTACTCTACAACTCTTCACGAGTTGAATATCCCTTACGCTTTTGATGTGTGATGATTTGAGACAAGAGATACGTTTCTTGTAATCTAATTCTATCTATTATATATTTTATATATCATCCTGTTTTCTTAATAAAAAAATAGAGGAATTGAAGAGTAATATATGTTGCCAAAATTACAATAATATAATATCCTTCTATCAAAATTAAACTTAACGAATACATTTTTCTCTTGTTTTCGTAGAATACAAATTGTGTATGAATAGTATAATAGTACAGCATTAATACTGGCAATTATTTCATAGTTGAGCGCTAGCATCTGATGAATTTTGGTAAGAAAATTTGCCGAAGGGCCTGGTTTCTCTAAATTCTGTATGTGTGTATTATTAAAATATGTTCCATCGGGCACAAGAAAGCAAGGAAAAGAATAATTGTATAGTATCATTTGACTATCATTTCTCTAAGTTAATTCTTGTTGCTTGTAGTGAAGAGTTACATTAGCGTAATAACTTGGGCACCGCACCACCAACTCACAAATCAATTCCGCAAATTCTTTGACACAGCAATCATTAAGGCTATTGAAAAATATAGAAAAATCCTTTAAATTCCTAATGAAGCATTTTATTGCCTTTTCATTGAAGTACATGTTGCCCGTGGGGTCAATTCCTTGAACTTCTCTTTTATCAGAGAATAATATATAATCCTGATAGTTACTTTGGCAAGTGCAACAAATCAATTCAAATAATATTATGGTGAGTGAATATTATTTTTACAAGAATTAAAGGGCTCAACAGACATTATTTAATTGAAATCCTAATTAAATTTATGAAATTTTGTAAGAGCAGGAATTGGACTTGAAATAATAACAAATTATTATGCAAAGCTTATGAATAATGAAATAAATATATAATGAAGGAAGATATTAGAATTTTAGAGATGTTTAATCTTCAGGAAGGACACATTCATGTTTTATACCTCAACTCATGCATATATATTTTTACAGTAAATCGTATGTAATCAAACTCTAATTTATTAGTAATTTAATTTCTCTTATTCTAAATAATAACTAACTAGTATATGTATTCGTGCGATGCATAAAAAATATTAATTTTTTATATCTAAGGTTTATTTAATGAAAAATACTATTTAATATATTTAAGCTTATATTTTTTTATTTACGTAAATACTAAATAAAAGTATAAAACAAAAAAATTTTCAACATAATTATATTAGTTAAAAAATATTTAGTATATAATAAATTAATATCTTAATTTTTATGAAAAAATATGCGTACGATTTTTTTATATATATCCAAAATTTTAATCTATATCTACAACATTGATCATTGTACATCTATAAACTATGTTTTTGATCTTGTATCAAATAAAATTTATACATTATTTATATTAAAATTTTTATTCAACTATAAAAGAAAATACAAAAAAACACAATTAGCAATAAAGAGATATTAATTAATTAAGCACAACATATATATAATATTCTTTTTTTTATTAATATTAAAAAAATCTTTCACTTTGTAAGAAAAATTATGATTGAATCACGATAATCTTTATAATTTATTATTAAACGTATGGACTTGTATGCTAATTGATTGTGTCTAATAAAAAAATTAGTCTAATTAATTGTCACTTAAAAATGTATAATAAAATAAATAAATTTGATTATGCATGATTTGTGAATACTTTTCTTTTAAATAATAATGCATTCAGACAAATAATAATATAATAAGAATAATACTTATTGTGATGGACAGTACTATGATTACATAAAGTATTGTTAATTATAATTATGAATTTATTTAATAATAATAATGATATGTTTGATCTTCTTTAAAA
>NC_029772.3:51200276-51200838 GCF_000817695.3 Arachis duranensis | reverse complement strand
ATTAACAATTAAAATAATGTACAATTAATATAATTATATATTTATTATAGTAATTAATTATAGCTATTAATTTAATATATTTTATACCTATAATTATTTTGTTTTATATATAAATATATATTTGTGGACAACTAAATTTTAATTTGATGAGTGTTTTTTTATACGGTAATAAAAATTTTAATGCAAAATTTATTATTCTACATAATTATTTTTGTGTATTAATAATTTAAAATTACACGAATGAAGTCACTATTTATTATTTGTTCACAATAACTTCACATAATTGATTAAAATATTTGTCATATTTTAAACTATTTTAAATAGATATTTTATTACAACGTGCGTCAATAAGTTTTTTTAGTACAACTAATAATGTTTTTTAGGATTTAGTTTTTTTTTAGATTAATAATTTAAAAGTACAATTTACTATTAGCAATATTTTCTAACTTAACTATTGAATTTTTTCTTAGTTATATTGGGAGCCAATAAAAATAAATTTATAAACCAAAAAAAAAATTTATATTAAAAAATTTAAAAATAAAAATTTAAAAATACTATATTA
>NC_029772.3:51199428-51200230 GCF_000817695.3 Arachis duranensis | reverse complement strand
TTTTAGATCTTAGACATAAATAGATTATAGTTATTCAAAAAACGACAACCAAATAAAATAATGTCATACATTAAATATTTATAATTCATATACATTCAAACTATTTATCACTTGTTAAATAACTTTTTTCATCCACTATTTATGTAATGCAATAACATATAAAATAGCTATTTCATTAAATTGACAATTATTATCATCAATGACATTGTATTGATGCACTAAGGAGATAGTAATTTTTGAAAAAAAATTACTATATTATAAAAATATTTTGATTATGAAAATTTTAAAGGAAAAACATTTAAATACAATACTAGTATTTGAAAATGCATTTTTAAGACTGACATAATTCTTTGAAAACTGAACTTAAATTGAGAAAAATCAATCTCATTATATACTTCACTTCAAAAATTTTCTAGCAAACCTAAAAAGTATAGAGGGAATGGAATTTGAACTTGGCCTATAAAAATTTTGGAAGCAATAATTTAATAAAAAATCGAGCACCTCCTAAAACTAACTTTACCTATATTCCATTGGGTTAGTCATAATATCTGAATATGGATCAAACTATCTTTTAATAAAATAGAATTCATTGTCCATTCATTAAACTCTTACATCCATATAATTAGAATCCAAATCAATAATAAATACAACTCGAAATGATATTTAATAGATGCGGTACATTATAAACGATTGTAGTAAAAGAGAATTGCACTCTAAAGTTAGATAAAAAAAAGTTTAAATAAAAACAATAATTAAATTATCAAAAAAATAATAGAATAGATATATTAATAAAATATTATAA
>NC_029772.3:51184196-51198906 GCF_000817695.3 Arachis duranensis | reverse complement strand
TATCTTATTTTTTTATATTTTTATATTTTATTAATTTTTATAAAATATAAATTTTTTAAATTTTATTATGTCGTATTTAATATTTTATCAAATAATATATATATATATTTAATATCTATATTTTTGTATCTCAATTTTAAGAAAGACATAAATCAAACGCTGCGTATATTATCGGTGTCTAAGTTTTTATATATTCTAATGATGTATTAGGGATTAACTAAGTTCTACTGATTGAAATGGTCTCTTACTGATATTAATGAATATATTATATTATTATCTTCATCGTTTAAATATTTACTTAAAAATTGAATTAATTATACTTTTCGTGATGTATTGACAAGTACAAAAATAATCTAATCACTTGACATATATTATCAACAACCATTAATATAATAATAACAAAAAAATAAAACTAAATTTATCTAAGTTTTTTCATCAACATATAAAATGTTATTCTATCCACTAAATATTCATTCAGTGACTGCTACACATACAGTTTTTTTGAATTGCAAGTCTTACAAGTTGCTATACATACGAGCCTTTCAATGCGTTATTCATATCTAAGTTTTTTCATCAACATATAAAATGTTATTCTATCCACTAAATATTCATTCAGTGACTGCTACACATACAGTTTTTTTGAATTGCAAGTCTTACAAGTTGTTATACATACGAGCCTTTCAATGCGTTATTCAACCATTTCCTGTTTTTAAAGCGCTACACTCATCATGTATTATGAACGACTCTTCTTCTTCTTCCTCCTCCTCCTCCTCCTCCTCTTCGTTTTTTTTTTCGATTTTCATGGTTTCTAAAATCAAGCTTTGAAATCGTTTTGGAGATAATGAAACTTCAGAAATACACCCAAACGATTATAGAAATACACCCAAATGATTACAGAAATACACCAAAAGGATTACAGAAATATACACAAATAGTTACAGAAATTCACCCAAACGATTATAGAAATACACCCAAAAGATTACAGAAATACACCTAAAGAATTACAAAACTACACCCAAAGGATTTAAGAAATACACTCAAAATTCGTTAAAGTACACTTATGCATAATTCAGAACTCTTTCTCTTTCTCCTCTTCATCTTCTGCTGCTTTTTCTTCTTCAAAAACGATTTCAGAGATTGATGTCAAAAAACAATAGAAATTGAGAATAACGAAGAAATAAAATAGAGAGAAAATCACGTAAATGAAGAAGAAGAAGAGGAAGACGAGGAAGAAGAACGTGCAGTAAGAAGAAGAAGAAGGAGAAAGAGAATACAAGAAACGAAAAAAAAGGAGAAGAAGAAGAGTAAGAGGAAGAAGAACGTGCAGCAAGAAGAAGAAGGAGGAGAAGAAAGAGAAGGCAAGAAACGAAAGAAAAGAAGAAGAAGAAGACAAAGAGGAAGAAGAACGGTTCGAAGCGCGTTTTGAGCGTTAGTTTTAATTGAACTTGTAAGGCTTACAAGCCTTAATCGTTTGTATGCGAAGAATTTCTCATATTCAGTCAATAAAAGAATTTAATGTTCAGTAGAAATCAATGTAAAATGACTTAGCTTCTTTTATTCAATAAATATTTGTATTTCGTATATATTTTAACTGACAAATTTTTCAAAATAAATTGTATTTTATTATATTAAAATTTTAAATCTATGTTTATAATTATATATTAAACGTATATTTTATACTTATATCGTTTATTGTTTGATTAACTTAGAATAAAAACTTGGCAAAATTTTTTTAATATTTATTTTGAAATAGAGAATACCAAAATTTTTAGTGATTAGATAAATTAATATCGAAAGTATTGTAACAAATTGGTCATATCTTTAAAACATATATGATAAAAATTTAAAATCTACAATTTTCACGTCGGAATTGTATAACAAAGAGACTTCAAAAGAAAAAGAAAGAAAATAGATTCAGAAGAAAATATGCATGGTTATAATTAACAAATAAATATAGATTATGCTAAATATATTTTTTTTAAGTTTATAAATGTATCAGGGTCACATGTCAAACGTATATATTTTCAGTATTCTCATATACAAATATTATTAACCATTAATTTACAATATTAAACTTTTGATATAGGTTTTCACAAAAGTATAAAAAGAACAGTATTAAATTACATTGGTCAATAAATGACTTTAATTTTTGTACTTTTAACTTATGAAAAATTAAAATATTAATATTTGATATAATTTTAAAAATTAAATTATTACTTTTTAAAAAGTTTTTAAAATTCTTATGAATAAGTTAAAAAATTAGTGTTTTTGAAAATTTTTTAAATATAACAAAAAATTTTTACTCCATAATAAAAAAGAATTTATTTTTATATAAATTTTAATTTCATGATTTATAATGACTTTTTTTTTAATGAAATTGAATTCAAATTTTTAATTTAAAATACGTTTTAAATCAGTACATTATCTTCTTTAACAACATCATTGAAAAAACTATTTTTTCAATAGAAAAAAATATTTGTTCCTTATAATACTTAATAAAGATCTCAACAACATCATTGAAACAACAAAATATTTCTTTTCATACAACAAAAGTTTTGAGTCTACACTTTTTAGTATATATTTATTTCTTCCCATACAATATTTTATTGTGTTGCTCTGAACTATGACTGGACATACTCTACCAAACCCACTTGCACTAAAATAGATAAATCGATCACCAATAGCCAAGGACTTTCAACTTTTATAGTACATGGTCAAAATTACTATTTAATAGGATTACCACCACAAGAAAGTACAACAAAATTTGCACAACATTATTGGTAGTCGAAAAATATATTTTCGATTAGGATAAGCTAATTCGAAATATTAAAGAGATGATTGGGATAGAAGCATATGTTGAAAGGGTGCACGTGCAAGTATTAATTGAGAGTTATTCGACACAAATTTGATATTGGACACCTTATTAAATTGAGCAAACATGATCGAGCAAACATTTGAATGAGAAATCGAGTCGGAGTTCAAAAGGAAAATCAGACGGTTACATTGACAGGAAAAGTTAAAGGCTTTCACCATATGAAGAATTTATGAGTAACATTTATTAGCAAAAGAGCGGGAACGGTTACTTGGGAGTGCGCATACAAGACAGCACCATGCCATTAATGACCGGTTACAGAAGTAGACTATAAATATTAGAAAATTTTAGGAAATAAGGGTTGAAATTTTGCTTCAGAAATTACCCGAGCACACTCACATTCCAGAGACTTTCTGAGTCTGCTTCGAGTCAGTTCTCTGTAGGGTTTCTTCCCTATGTCTTTATTTTCCATTTAAATTTCCTGTAAACTTTATCTTTCAAACAACACTACAACAAATAAGGGTTTTCACAACGGTCAAAAACCGCTGTCATAGATCAGAAAACCGTTCCTAAAACTTTAGGCAATGCTTTGGCAACGGTTTTTGACCTGTGGTATATGCGGCAGTTACCAATGCTCAAAGCCAACGGTTTTTTACCTAAGACAACGACAACCAAAAAACCGTTGCTATAGTTACTGGCATAGACAACGGTTTTGACAACAATTTTTAAAGAACGGTTTAAAACCGTTACTGGATAAGCAATAGTTTAAAACCGTTCTCTTTGATGACATAACAATTTAAAACCATAACTAGATAGACAACGGTTTTAAATTGTTGTAATTTTATTGTTCATAAAGACAACGGTGTAAAAGTGTTGCCTTTGGTGGTGTTTTTTGCAACGGTTTTAATACCATTGTCATTTTGTAGCTGTCTTTGATAACGGTTTTAATACCATGGCCTTTTGTGACTTTTGACAACGATTTTTTTATAACTATATTATTCTTTATTTACAATAGTTTTCTCATGTTGCATTGAAATTAGTTCCAACTATTTTTTTTTTAATTTAATGTCAATAAACAAGGTTAAACTATTTGAATCAAATTACTAAAGAAAACTAATTGAACACTTACCATAAAAAAAATAAACATTTATACACTTAGTGAACCAAACCAAAAATTTCCGGATACAATATAGTTGTATCAGTGTTGGTTACAAGTAATTCCAGATATTTTCTAATTATCCCAGGAAAATAAGCTTAAAAAACGCCAACCCTAAAAAAGAATTCAATCTTCCTCTAAAGAGTTTTATCAATGCTGGCAGCGAAAAATAATTCTCCCAATAGTTTCCCATATTTTCAAAAAACAGAAACACCTGCAGACAACAAGGAACACAAGCTCTTAACTGGGGAAAAAATGAAGCATTTTGAATCAGTAAAATACAAAATAAAGAACAATGGCATGCATATAACACGTATCACTAGCACAATGGATACAAGCACATAGGTACTTAACAAATTCAATTCTTAATAAGGCATCAAAAGGATCAAGCAACCATAGTGTAGTTATTTTCAAGCATGATTGTTATAGCCAGTAAGAAAAGCAATATTTGCATTGCTAATAAATAAGCTTCTTAATACATCAAATCAAAAGGTTGTACTTTATAAAAGATATTAAATCCAAGAACTTCTTTGCACTGAAAGCACCACATAAGGTCACAAGACCCACCTCCCCCTCCTGTCCCCTCCTTTGACACTACCAGAAGGTAAACTAACAGCAGCAATAAATATAATAGCAAATTTTAGACTTCAGATTCAAGCATACTTATTCAAACATACCTAAAAGAAACCAGTCTCATCACCCCTTTGTCAACATCAGCAGTTGCTTTGCTTAGTATAGTCTCTCACACAAAGCAGAAAACTTAGACCACCAGCCCCACCTTGCGATAGCCAGTTAAACATGAAATCTTATCCACTAAATTAAATTGATAGCACATGAACTCTTATTTCTTCCATGTAACTGCAAAGAGATGATTAAACAAGACTAAATATGAATGGAAAAGGTTTAGAACTAAACAAATTGCAACTGAAGCTCATGTTGTGTTGCCCCTAAATACATAATGAAGATAGAACAGTCTCATAATAAAAAAATAACATTCTTCAAGAGTGTAGTGTTGTCAGCTTAAGATAGAGCCAAATTATGACCAGCCTACGTGTAAATCGATGACTATGCACATTGATAAAAGAAAAATGTTTCCAAGTACCCACATGAACTATAAATTCTATACTCACAGGTTGTTTCTATTGAAATGATTAGATTAAGTGCACAACAAACAAACAAAAAAGTGCCAAAAGAAAAAAGGAAAAAAAATACAATGGTGCTAACTTGTTCAAGGTAAATCAATAATGGATGAAGACAGAGTCTATCACATTTCAAACAAGCAGCTTTACAGGTAAGCTACCAAGGTTGAAATGCTGGTCAACACAGAGGAATTAAATAGAAATTGAAATGATCAAGAGAAGGTTAAAAGGAGACACACCCAGTAAAATGCTGTCAATTCCACCATGCTGGGACTGTCTGTCTTCAAGGATTATCAACTATTGTAGCTGTAATTCGTAATTGTCTTGCCTATTCTTAGTCTCCATTCCGCTTCCAGAAAGCTCTTCTCCACAGAACTTCAAATCCTCTTTGAATATTTGGGCAATCTTCTCTAGAATTCTAAGATTTTTACTTGAGTCATTCAGGCCATCAAAATCAAATGCAGCAATTTTACTTGAGCCATTCAGGACATTGAGAGAATCAACTCAGAATTTCCAGCCACTTTAAATGCTAACAAAATAAACCAATGAATAATTAAGAAACAACCATTAACATTAACATTATGCTCCATAAAACAACTTAGCTTAATTTCAAACCAAATTGAATTAAAACAAAACTTCTATGCTTAACTTTTTACATAGAGAGAACATATTCAGCTAAATAACTCTTTAATTTATAACAGAAAATAAGCTAAATCCAAACAGACACCGTAACCGAACCTCAGCGGACGAGGTGGGGGACGGCGTAGTGGACGCAAGCGGAGAGGAGAGCACGGAACAGCAGCAGATGACAGAGTATGAACTGATGGCAAAGCAGAACTATTTTCTCCTAACATTGCTCAGAACAAAATCTCATTAAAGAAAAAAATTCAATCAACAAAGTAACTAATGGCAGAACCAGCCAACATCATCATAGTAACAATCAACAATCAATAAAATTCATAATAAGCAAAACCAATTCATAAACCAAACAAAATGAAATCATGTGGTTCTTCCCAAATGATTTTACCATAATAGAAGAATAGTCTTTATAGTTTATACCTCAAAGCAAACAGGGCAATTGTGATGCATTGCTCTTTTCAAACAGCGATGACCATCTTCCAATCATTTAGAGTAGCAGCACCCTAAAACATATAATAATTAATTTACAAGGATCAAGAAAAAAAAGATATAACTATGAAGAGAAAACAGGAAAAAAAATAAGGAACAATGAATGAAACTCACCACATTTCTCACCTCAATCCACCATTCACAGCAACATCATTAATCAATTACTCACCTGATGCTTATTGATGCACCGAGCAGCGATGGATGAATTTATAAAAAAACAAAGTCTTAGAGTTTTATAAAAATTTCGACAGCATCACCTCAAAATTTCGGACTTAAACCACCCTTACGGGTTCCCTCCTTCTCAACAGTTTACCAGCCTTTCATCAGCAATTATCAAACAAACAGGTTCTCAATAATCAACATATTTTATCACCATTTGGTTCCACTCATTGTAAAATTATTTATAAACCATAAAAATTACTACTTTTAGTTAAGAAATCAATTTTAGGTACTTAGTTTAGAAATCTAAACTCAATCTATTTATCATTCATCAAGCCTCAATCTCATAAATTACTCATTATAATTTGATTCAACCACCAATCACAACATTATTAACTAAAAAAAAACAGAACTTCCGACAAGCATTCATCCCCAAACAACGTTGTAAGATGCACACAGGAGCTAAACAAATTTCAATTCACACGCACGTAATCATCATCATACCAGTCACATTCACAGCCATAACCTAAACTCAATAAACTAATTGAAACACTAGAACATCATCTCAAAAACTAATCCAAATTTTACATCCTCAAACCAAGCTTATTTCTACCAATTAATCACACAAGACATTTATAAATTATTTGCAGATACTCACTAAACTTCAATGATATTCATAAATTAAAACTGTTAACTTTAAAATAAATTTCCTACCTCTGAGTGTCGAAATTAGAAGAAATTCGAGATGAGTCGTGGCGGCAATGGCTGAGCCAGCGTAAACAGCAACAGAAACAGGGGCCGAGCAAGGACAGTGGCTCCAATAGTGGCATTTTCCGGCGTCAATGGCGGTGTTCCCCGGCGACCAGCGGTGCAGCGACAAAACCTCCCTCTCCTCTGCGAGTTTCTCCTCCCTCTCCACGTTCTGTTCATCCCATCAACAGTAGCAACTTCTAATCATTGGCGATGAGACAACCTTGTTCTCCTCCTTCTCCGTCAGAGCATCCTTCGCGCGTCACTCCCCTGGTTCTCTCTCTCTCTCTCTCGGACGCGTCTTCTTCAGAAGCGGTGACAACCCCGAGCAGAAACGGCGACGGCTTCGCAGCTTCCTTCTCCCTCTTCTGTTCGCGCATCCTTCCTCCTTCTCTGCCACAGCGTTGACGGCGACTGCGACGGCTAGGGTTCGACAGTGACGGTGGTGGCGTCTTCGACGGCAAGCTCGACAGCGACCAGGCGCGACAAAGCTGGCGGCGTCCTCTCCACCATCGCGTTTCCCGCAGCAGCAGCTCTCTCCCTCGCACGGTTCAGATTGACGATGACATGACAGCGGCGACGCGTGTGATGGGCTCTACGTCGGCGAGGCGCGACGCCGGCGCGCTCTTCTCCCTCTCCTTCCCTTCTTCTTCCTCGGGGGTTTTACTTTCTCTCTTCTCTCTGCGTTTCTCTTTTCTCAATAGGGGTGAAGTCCTAAGGTTAGGTTTTTCAATTTAGAAACAAAACTGCAAATAATTCAAACGATTTTCTCTTTCAAAAAGCTCTTGTTTCTTATCTTGATAAGTTACATATATTTCTTCCTTATTTATTGTCATAATTTAGTATTTAGGGTTTCATTTAATTTTTCGACTTTTTTGTTAATTCTTTTATTTCAGAGTTTTCTTCTTTAATTTTTAATTTAGATAAACTTAAAGGACTATTGATTTTAGATTCTCTTATTTGAAAATTTGATGAAACCGATCTTTTTGATGGTTCTTTTAATAATAGAACTGGGTTTTCAATAGCTTTATATTTTGGTATTTCTGTTTTTACAATTTTCTGAAATAATTCATCAACATAAATTCTTTCTCTATTTTTAAATATTATACTATGATGACTATTCGTTAAAGCATAATTTATTGCATATGTAATTGAAAATGGTTCATCATCTTGTTCCATTAAACTTTTTCTATGAAAATTATAAGCTAAACTTATAGATCTACCAAGATTTTCGGTTGATAGAGGTATGGCATATCCAAGATGGGCATTAAATTTAACATTTACATTTGCCAAATTTCCATGAACAATTCTAATTATTTGATCTATTGGATCATCAGTAATTCTTTTATCACAGATTGCTAAACTTATTGGTGAATTAATTCCTTTCATATATGTAGATTTAATTAAAACTTGTATAGTACTAATATGAATCCATCCAATTTTAGATCTCTTCTGTTGATCCTTGATTTTCTCAATCTGTTTACTTAATTCTTCATCATTTATCAAGGATATTTCAAGTTCTCCATTAGCAGATTTTATTTTTACAGGGGCTTCAAGTTGAATTTTTCCATAGTATATTATATTTTTTCTATTAAAAACTTCTTTTAAGAGATTTTGTTTATTAAAATTTTCATTTGATTTGAGATTTAGTTCTGTTTTTAGAACAGCCTGTTTTTCATTATCTAATAAAGCAGTTAATCTATAATAATCAGATTCTTCCGTTAATTCTAAGCTTTCTAAATAATTCATAATTAAGAGATTAGGATAAAGGCGTACCTTTCTGGAGAAAAACTTCCTTTATTTAGTATATTTTACATAAGATGTTTTTATCTCCAGAGGGGAGATTATAGATATTAACTCCAGAGGGGAGTTTAAAACTATTTTTTCCTAAGGGAATTCTTTTGTCAGACTACAGAATCGCCTCGGCAGCTTCCTCCTTGCTCTCCTAGCATATGAGTACTCTTAGCCTTCTGCTTTCTGTTTTCTGATACTTCTTCAATTGTCTAAGCACTCTATTTATAATGGTTGGGTCTGATGGGCAATTCCCATCCTTACCCTTCTTATGACGTCATTGCTTACGTCATTGTTTTATTATCTTGCACCAGCTACATTGTTGGTGCTCTATGACTTAAGCGCTTACGTCATTATACAATAATATTGAGGGATGCTTCAGATGCGCTGTCCTCTTCTTTTATCATGTGGGTGGATGTACTGTCCTCTTCTTTTATCATGTGGATGGATTCCATTTCATTATTGCTTTCTTCAGATATTTCTGAGGCACATAGCTGGCACTTGTGGTCTTCTCTGTCTTTTATCAAATAGCAGAGATTCCTTTTTATCCCTTCAGGGAGTTTTTCTAAGAGTCCGGATAGATTATAGAATGCAGATTCAAATTTCACCAAGAGTCTCATCTCTCTTTCTTCAATTTCATTTCTTTTACTGGACACAAGCAGAGTATTTCTGCTTTTATAATTAATTCTTGTATGAGATTCTCTCGTTATTTTTTGAGTTCTTTCAAAAACCCTTGCTAATGTGCTGGCTAGTCTTTCTTCATGACTGTAGATTGCTAAATCTTGAATTTGATCAATTGGTTGAAAGTTTCCTGGGAAGACGGACATGAATACTACTTGGTGTGCTGGAACTAAGCACTCTTCTTCTTCATTAAAAATAGGTTGACTATTTGTAAATTTTAGGGATATATCCCTTGGATTTACATTGTCAATCATATTTTTAAATCTCTTCACTGCATCAACGAATCCTACAGGAAACTCACTAATAATTTTTAGATCATTAAAAATTAAAACTGTATCAATTAATCTATACTGGAAAAATTGATAAGTGTCAGATGGGGAAGCCTCTGGAAAAATAACCAGCTTTGTTAGCTGTTCTTTGGCAATAGGATAGTATCTCCAACTTGCCCTTTTTTCTTCAGTCCAATTTAGGACTATATTAAGGGTTTCTCTGAGATTTGATCTACAGACCCTTTTCTTTTCTTTGATTTCAGCTCTTGTAGGAATGTTTCTCATTATTCCTGTTCTCTGGGCTTGAATCGGAGTTTTATCTGCTCTTTTTAGGGTTTGTTCTGGATGAAGAGCTTCATATTCCCTGAAGGATTCTTTTGCATCTTCTAGTGTTGAAAATCCTCCTTTATAAACTATCTTTGATTGATGTGTAAATGGTGCTACTTTTTTCCAGGCATCATATACTCCTTTCATGGGGCCATTATAAATCACATAATATTTTTTGTCTTATGTGGATTTTTTAATAATTTCAGCAATTGTTTTATTTTTCTAAAATTTTTTCTTCACCTGGTTTGTCCACCATGCTTAGCTGGCTGAACTCTGATGGTTTTGCTTGTTGTGTTGATTCCATTGCTTGAATGGCTTTCTTGAGGGATTGGATATGTGCCCTTATTTGCAGACAATGCTTGCATTCTTCGAGTTCTTGCTGATATTTTTGAATTTAATGCGCTGTAGACGAACTCCATTCCCTTGTCAATGTATCTGCAATAATATTTTTTTCACCCTTAATATATTCAATTTTTATTGGATATTGTAACAAAAATAATTGCCATCTTACCAATCGTCCATGATTATAATCAACTTTTAAATTGTATCGAATGAAACCTGTTAGGTAAATTGAGACTGTCCTTAATGTAAATTCTTTGGGTAATAAATCAATTTTCCATTTTTTAAAGAGATTTAATTGCTGCTAGAGTTTCCTTTTCATGAGCTGTATATCTCTGTTCTGTTGGAGTAAAAGTCCCTGAAATATACCTGCAAAGTAATTCCTTTGGGGAATATTTAGAATCTAGTGATTCTTTTTCTTGTTCTAAACTTTTTATAGCTTTCTTAGCTTTTAGACATTCTGACCAGGTTATTTCTGAAGCATCTGTTTCTACTATTAAGTAGTCGTTTTCTACTGGAATATAGAGTTCCGGAAGCTTTTCACATAATTTTTTGATCCTTTGAATTTACATACTATCTTTTTCTTCCCATTTCCATTCTTTTTTAGTACTTATTTTTGGAAATAAGTTTTTTGTGTATTCTGTTATATTCTTTAAAAATCCTTGATCAGAAATATAATTTATACACCCTAAAAATCTTTGTAATTGTTTTCTATCCTCTATTTTATTAGAAAATAAATTTACCTTTTCTAAAATATTTGGTTGAAGTTTTAGCTTTCCTTGAGTGGATAAAATTAACCCAAGAAACTCTATTTCTTGTCTTGCTATTTTTGCTTTCTTTTTGCTAAGAACTAATCCTTTTTCTTTACATCTTTCTAAAACTATTAACAATTTTTGAAGATGATCTTCTTTATCCTGTTTTGTAAAAATTAAATTCATTTAGTTCTTTTAGATTTTCTTCCATAAATCTTTGATAGATACATGGGGCTTGTTTTAATCCGAATGGTAAAACATTCCATTCATAGAGCAACACACTTGTTGATTCTTTTGTTGGGCAAGTAAAAGCAGTTAATTTCTTTGTTTCTTCATCTAAACGAAGTTGCCAATATCCTGATTTTGCATCAAGAGATGAAATCCAAGTTGCTCCCTTGATTTTTTCTAAAATAGAATCTTTTCTAGGAAGTTTATGATCATCACCAACAGTTGCTTCATTCATTTTCTTATAATTTATTACCATTCTTCGTTTTCATCTTTTAATTTCATTATTGTTCTCGACGTAAAAGGCTGGAGCCGCATGAGGACTTTTACTTAATCTTATAATTCCTTTCTCTAAAAGATCTTTGCATTCTAATGAGAACTCTTCTCTATCTCTTGCGGAATAAGGAATTTTATTTGGAACATTTATTTCTTTTATAGGATCTTTTAATTTAATGCTTACTAATTCCTTATTTGTATTCTTAATATCTAAAGGATTTTCAGTGCAAACTTCATCCAAAAGTTCTTCTATCTTTATTTCAAAATTATTTTTTGGGATATTTATCTGAAAATATAAATTCAGATTATTTTTTGGAATATTTATCTGAAAGTATAAATTTAAATAACATGTCTCTAATATAGAAAATATTTTAAATTTTAAGATCTTATCTATAGTAGTAGTTGGTATCTTTATACGTTTTGATTTTTGATTTATTGAAGAATCGTGTGGAGCCTTTAAAACTATATATGTTAATTCTTGAGTGAAACGATGATATAGTTTTAAGAAGTTATTTCCTATGATAAAATCCATCCCAGAATCTATCATGTATATGGATGGAACAATAAACCTATAATTTTGAATAAATATTTCAACCATTTCTGCTTTTTGGTCAATTTTATGTATTGATTTGTCAGCTATTCTAACTCTTAATGGTTTCTTTAATTTTTTCCACTCAAGTTTTATATTTGTATTAGCAAAGCATTGTGTTGCTCTAGTATCTATGAAAGCATTTATAAACTTTTCTGTTATTTTTATAGTAATAAATGTGGCATTATTACTCAATCTCTGAGTCTGTTTCTGAGACATATTCAAAAATATAGTCTAAGTTATCATCAGATTCTTCTAATGGTTCCATGAAACAAGACTTAGCAATTTCTAATTGTTTGGTAAGGTCTTTTTTATCTTTTTTTTTTGGACATTCATTTGCATAGTGTCCTTCTTCTTGGCAATACCAACACTTGCAATTTTCTTTTTTATTTGGGCAGTAGTTATTTTTTTTATTGTTATTTATATTTCTTTTTCTAAAATACCTCTTTTTTCTCCAGTTTGGATAGTATTTTCTTTTTCTAAATTGATATTTTCTTTTTCTTTGAAAATTTTTATTAAAACCATATTTTTGGGGTATTTCTTCATTATCCTGACAACAAATTCTAATTATATTTGCAAATCTTTTTTGAGTCGCTTCTTGCATACAACGTTCTTTTATTTCCTCTCTTATAGCAGAGGTTGCTCCACCAAAATTATTTTCAATTGTTCCTCTATTTATTTCTCTTATAAATCTTCCCATTATAAATTCATTAGCAGGATATGGAAGTTTTGTTATATACATACTAAGATAATGGTTTTTATCTTCTTCTTTTAGTTTATAATAATGTATTCTGTATTCACATATATAAGATTCCACATTGCATAAATCATATATTTGAATATTAGCTAAATGGTTTTTTGCTTCTTGATATTCTTTGTTATAGACTTCTTGTCTATGATCTATAATATTTTTTCCAAAAAATTCTTTATACAGAATCATCATTATATGTAATATCTTATCGTAAACTGTTGTTTTTGTCGCTAATTCTTCTATTATTTATCTTATCATAAGCTGTTGTTTTTGTTTCTAATTCTTCTATTACTTGGTTTTCTATTGATGTCATGTAATCTCTTATAGTTCCTTTAGTATGAAACCCTATGTAATTCCAAATATCTTTTCTAGACAATTCACTAAGTTTTGGATTAGTAAATGCTTCTAATAAAAAGGAATTCAACCAATTTTTGAAATTTTCTTTTTCATTCTTTTTACAGTCTAAATCAAGCATTCTTTCCCCTTCAGTTTCCTGGATTTTAGGAACGTATTTTGATGGTATTTTTGTATACTTTGAATTTTTATTTATAAATCCTTTTTTCAAAGCATAATTTTCAAAACCTGTTTCCCATTTAAATTGAGATTGATTATCCTTAGATGTTCCAGCTTCATTTTTTACTTGTATTGGAACTGCTGGTTCTTCGTCACTTGAATAATCTAGGATGTGTTCTTCATTTTCTATATTTTCAGAATTTACTAATTCTTCTTCTATTTGAAATTCTTGTTCCATAATATTATTTTCTTGAGCCATTTTTAATTGTTTAAAAAGCATTGTAACTTTTTCTAATTTTTCATCAATGTTCATAATTTTAATAGTGGTTTTACTTTTAGTTTTGTTATGTTGTCTATATTTTGAATTTTTTCTTCTTTGGGATTTTCTTTCTGAAAATATTTATTTAATATTTGTTTAATTTCGTTTATTTTAGGTTCCTCTTTTTTCTTATTTCTTTGAAATTTTATGGCTACTAATATTTCTTCAAGCATATCTACTATAGAATTTAATTATGGATTGAAAGTATGATAGAGATGTAGGGAATCATTTCCATAGTAGCAGTTTTTAGAAATTCCATGCGAAATATAAGTTTTCTCAGGTTTTTGAAGTCCTTCAATAAAACTTATAGTAAAATAAAGATTTTGGGAAAAATCATTTTGTATTGATTTTAAGAATTCGGTGTCATTACAATTAACATTAGTTAAAATCATTAGTTTTTAATCTATTAATTTTGATAATTTAATTATTTTTTTCTCTTAAATCTTCTAATTTACTTTTTTCCATTAGGTGACGCTTTTCTTGTAAAGGGCTACGGTTTGAAGTGTTATGTAGTTAAAAGTGTGGTTTTAAGATATGTGGTTTAGATTTTGCCACGTAGGCGTCTTTAGAAAAAATTGTTTTTGACAACTTTATGTGAGTGGTGCCTTTTTCAATTTGGGAACTAAAATCTTTTATTTAATTTGAAAATTTAACATTTAAATTTTTATAAAACAATATAGATAAAATATTTAATATAATTTATAAAAAATTATAATTTATAAAACAATATAATT